>NW_022045197.1:0-37517 GCF_900880675.1 Sparus aurata | reverse complement strand
ATTCATCTTATCAATGCAGCAGCAAACTAGAAACACGGATTTTGAAATTACGTTGTTGGAAAAGATACAACAGGCTCTACTGATGGCTACTTTAGTTATCTGTGGGAAATAAAGAAAGCCAAATGAAATGTGAGTTATTTCTCTTTTTCTGGCTGCTGGATGGTGAATGATTAACCTGCTAAGTGATTTAAAAAAATAAAAAAAGAAGAGGATTGTTCAGATCTGAGTGCACGTCAGCGATGACGTGTAGCCTGATATTCGCTGTGCAGCCGGAGAATATAAATGACGGACTGATGAGAAGCGTCTGCTGCTCGGTTCAGTCCTCGTCAGGGAGTGAGAGCTCATCTAAATCATATGTGTCAGACTCAAGGCCCGCCACGTCATTTTATGTGGCCCGCGAGAGCTTAAAAGGTATACAATTGTCTTAAAATAAAAGTCTACACTGCTTTACAGTGTACAGTGACCATAAACTACATCTCCCACAATGCATGTCGATGACCCGATAACCCGACGTGCATTGTGTGACCCGCGAAAAGACCGCATCCTGCCGCGAGATCCCAGTGTTTCCATATCAGCGTTTGACTAAAGCGGATTTCTAAGAAGTGATGGAGAAGTTGTCCACAAATTAAAAGGCAGACTGCAGCTGCAGCAGAATGTGTTCACCAAAGCTACCGCTAAAAGTGATGCAGCAGTGAAAGCTAGCTTTATTGTGGCTGAAGAAATCACCCGAGCGTCCAAGTGTTTTTCGGAGGGCGCATTTGTGAAGCGGTGCAAGCTAAAGGTGTGTGAGCAGGTGTGTGAGCAGGTGTGCCCCGACCAGAATCAGACTTTTAACAATATCAGTTTGTCAAGAAACACCATCGCAGACCGAGTTAAGGAACTAGCAGACAATCTGACAACACACAGTCACGCAGTTACCTGCTTTTTCGCGGACAACATGGATAAAGCGCATCTGTCCACTTTCATAAGAGGCGTGAAGGCAGACTTCACCGTCAGCGACGAGCTCTTGGATGTAGCTGCCATGCATGGGACGACGACAACGGGCAGGAACATTTTTGATGCGGTGGAAAGGTCCGTGAGTAAAACTAAATTACCGTGGGACAAGTTGATGGGTTAACTACCGATGGTGCATCTGCAATGTGTGGAGGAAAAACGGGCTTGGTTGGATTAGTGAAGTCATCACACAAGAAGTCCGACATGGTCACAGCTTTCCAGCGAAAACTACACCTGTGGAGGTCCCAGTTGGAACAGGACAATGTTGCCCACTTTCCTGTCTGTCAAAGCATCTCAGCCTCAGTTCCTGGTGCTTTTTCATGTGCTCTGTTAATGCCACATATTCAGTGTGTTTACAGGTGTATGTGTTCAAATATTTACTGTAATCAAAACCATCTCTCATTACCTCTGCAAGGCTCTCTGCTTTTTGTTTTTCTAAAATGCCACACACGTGAGACGTGTTTTAGCAGCTCAGAATTATTTGTGTGCCATAGTTCTGCCCAACTCAACAGTGACAAAAACATTTTGAACAAAGTTGATGTAATAACTTGTGTGTGATCATATTTGGCTTATCTTTGTTATTAATTTGAAAAGTTTGATCTGTGATTGATGGAGTAATGGTGGGTTTCTTAACCTGATAAATTAAAGGGACCAGTTATAATTACAGAGCAATGTGCTTAAATATATTTTACATTTATGTAAATGCTTGTTCAATATTTGTACAGTTGAATAAATAATAATTAAATGCAGAGACACTTATTTGTTACAATATTTTACGGAGTAGTTACATTCATACAGTCTTACAGTTACAACCGGCCCTTTAAGGGCAAGCATAATGTTGATGTGGCCCGGGCTGAAAATGAGTTTGACACCGTGCTCTAAATGATTCTAAATTCTCCTCCTGGTGTAAAACTATGTGAATTATTTCTGCTTCAACATGATGGGACTGAGAAGGGAAGGACAGCCGCTGTCAGACAGCTCCGTCAGACTCAGGGTTTCTTCAGGTGAACCTGCCAGTGAGCAGGTTAGTTTCACAGAGTATGTTGCCCGGGTAACTGACTCAGAGTTACGCTGAACTGGCTTTCTGAAACCGAAAAACCTGAGTTTCCCTCATCTCAGGATTGACTAACTCAGGGTTTTCACTAAACCTGCTTTCTGAAACGGGCCCCAGGTGGTGTTCAGCAGAGAGCTGCGAGCAAAGCCACGGCCTCGACTCCTGCAGGAGGTCCTCTCATCACCCAGACAACAGAGGCTGGACTTCAGTGCAAAACAAGTGAGGGGGAGTGTTGAAGAAGTCGGTCGGCGGTATGTTGTAGAGGAAATGCTGTACTTAAACACAGTTGACTCGCCCCCGTTTGGTGCCATAATAAACAAGATCCTCCTACTATCACTGCTCGTGGTGTTACTGTTAAACATGCACTTCAATAAAGTGAGTATTGACATCTTATGTTGAGGCAGCGGGGGTGTTGTCTGCAGCCTCTGAATGTAACTAATAAAGTTACTTGTAATCTAACTTAGTTACTTTTGAGGTATCTGGAGGGCAACACATTCTTATCTACTTAGTTTAGATTCAATCACGACTAATTGATTTTCATTGTGTGAGTGAAGGTTAACAGACCATAATGTGCTTAACTGAGTTTGACCTGCATGCCAAATGGTGGGAGATGCCTAAAACAGGTCAATTCCTCTTTTAGTCTATTGGATAAATTGGCAAAGGGACCAATCAGAAGAAGTGGGTGTACTTGAGAAGGGACTCTAAAAAGGCCCTCACAGGAAGAACGAGAGAGGTGGCACTTGGTAGATCTCCTAAGATCAAAAGCTGATAGGAGTTCTGATCGGGCAGAGGGCGAAGCATTTTGGCATTGCTTTTTCCAGAGATTTGATAATATCAGAAAGCGGCCGCTTCTGATCCGGACGCAGGGCTCAAGATTTTGTTTCAATAAAGATTGCTCTATCATTCCGCCCAGCCTTGCGTCCGCAGAATTATTTTATCATCAAACTACACGCCTACACATTGGAGGAGGAAAGCCCAGAAACTACACTTAAAAACTAGGTAGTCAAATCTGTCTGCTGGGCTTCAGCTAATCTTCACGTCTCCACTGTGTTGATAGCTTATAGAGAATTTAATGCAAATTTCAGACACATAATTTGTCTTTCTGTGCAGTTTATCAGACTTTTAACCGACGGGAGGGGAGGGACAGACACCAGAGTTTTGGATGTGGTTACCTACATTACATTTTTATTTTGGTAACACATGTGCAAGTGTTGAAACACATGTTATATATACATCCTTTGTAGCTTCCTGTGTGCTGGATATAACAGTGTTTCTTACTGCTGTGCGGAGTGTTTAGTCTGGTCCAGTTTTGAATCTTGTTACCCATGACAGCCATCTTCAGTGGCTGGCCTGATGATGCAGTCGTACACAGAGCAGCTTCCTGTGGTTGGTTTTTATCTGCTTTCGTTTTTTTTATCAGATTAAATCACAAATCAAAGCAGTTAAAAACAAACCTGTGTGAGTTCGCTGTCATGTGACCAAAGGGTGGAATCTCAGGTTATAATCAGAAATGATCAAAACTGAATTGTTATTGTTCACAATATTCATTATGATGATCATTGAATTTCAAAATAAAACATTCTAAACATATGATAACAAAAAAGTTTTGATAAATACATTTCATGGATCAAAAATTCTTGTTTCTAATAAGCAAATTTATAAACAATAATTCCACAAACTGAACCTGTCATGGAGACGGAGCCTGTCATCAGCTTCCTGTCTCCGTATATGGAGCTCAGAGAGCAGCGGGCCCCCAGTGCTCTGGCCCCGCCCCTCTCTGTGACATCACAGCGCTGTGATGTGGTCGACTCTGAGGTTAGAACTGAGAGGTTTTCTATCAGAGCCGTCAGCAAATTTTGCTTTGACCTGGTTTGATGGAGCGAGAGGAAACCAGAGACCGTGTCATTAATCTGATTCATCGCTGGATATCAAGACGCTGTCGTTACCGTCACAGCTGTCAGCAGTTTTCACACACGGCAGGAGTGTGTTCAGATGTCATGAACACACTCGACAGCGACACCAAAAGGCTACAACCATCATCGAGAGCAGCAACTGAATCACTGTTTAAGTATACTTACATACACAATAAAATAAATGGAAATACTGTACATCAGAACAGTTACCAGGTGCTTGAATAGGTTCATTCTACGTTTGTTTGGTGTGAAATGTTGTAGTTTTTACCGCTCTTCAGTGATTTACTCATTTAAAGGTCTGTTGTGTAGGAATCCAGGGGCAGAAATGGAAAATGATATTCACAATGAGCAGATCTTTTTCTGTCAAAATTTGAAATTTCTTCTCCCGTCTGCTCTGATCTGCGGTGGAACTCAAGGTTCCGTGTTAGGACCCGTATTAGTCCTCACACCTGCTCCTGGTTCTACCTTTCAGAAACACAGTAACACCTGCCACATGCTGCTATACCTGTTCCTTCAATGCATCAACAATGGTAATCCAATAATATAATATAAATCTCAAACAGGCCTTTGGATATGTTAAATACATGTAGCTGTACATGAAGAGTACTGTGACCTGTAACAGAGTATTTCTACACTGTGGTGTTACTGAAGTTACAGATCTGAGAACTTTGTTTCTGTTTCCTCGGCAGGATTTTGTAGATGACGATTCATTTATTCATTCATTGTTTTTTAATGTACAGCACTTTCAATCCGACTTTTCTTTTGAAAACATTTTATTTATTTTCTTTGAAAACATTTTATTTTATTACTGTCACTGTATTTAACCATGTTTATACAGTAGACACATTATCACAACATTGTAGTTCTTATAAACTGTTGATTTCATGTTTTTATATTGATTATAAATGCTTGTTGATGCACAGAAGACAGGGGCCTTCCATTGTAACGTAACCAACTGTGCTTCTCTTAGCACATAATATATATAAAGAACAACATGATAAGATTAAACATATTTTTTGATCTACTTTTGTTCACAGCTTTGATTTAAAATGAAACTTGATTTATGCCGCAGAATCCCTGGAAACGACTGATGTAAATCATTTTAAAATCAATTTAAATATCAAATCTGTGCATGTAGCTCAAACACAAATCCAATGTTGATGATGTTATAGATCAGCCAATAATCAGTCTTCACCATTTAACCATCATCCAATCACAGCCAGAGCACATTTCTGAGTTTGACTGGAAGTGTGAAGGAGGAGGTGAGGAGTGATGGAGGGAGCGTCAGTCAGACTGAATCAGTCGTCGTGTTCCTGGATGTCAGAGAGTTTGTGGTCGACAGCGACCACAGCAGAGACTCCGGCGGCTTCAGAAAGCCCCGGCTGCACAGAAGCTGTTTCCAGTCACCACAGCAGCAACAAAAACAGTCCTCGAGAGACGAAGAGCTTCCTGATCGATCAGAACCTCAGTGAGAGGACGACACGGCTCCTCTGGGGACAACGTGAACCCTCCTCTGGTCTCTGTGTGGAAACTCCTGAAGTCACTGTGACCCCCTTTTCTCTAATGGTGGGCAGAAACATGACATCATCCTTCTTTTCTCCCCCCTTTTTATTCCACCATTGCTGGAAGTCTGTGAATGAAAATTAGAATCGAAAAAAGTTTTAGGTTTACCGCCCACAGACTCAAACTCTGGCCTTATTATCTGTAAGAGCGTGTGAAGGAGACTCTGTGGGCTGAACACAAGAAGAAAGATCAAGTTAACATGAAATACATTTAGGTCATTAAGATCTCTCAGTTCATGACAAATATGCAAAATTGTGGCTGTACTCAGAATAGGTCAACATGAGGAGAGCTGGGAACAGAAACTCGGTTCCAATTTAGAAACGCGTTCTTAATTACCAGTACTGGGTTCATTTGAAAATACATTCAGGTTCTGCTTATCGGAGCCCAAACGGGACATAACAATTAATAAGGTTGCATGTGTCTGCACAGCGTGCATCAACACGATGGCATGCCGGAGAGCCAGTGTGGCTTCTCTTTGTCTAAAAGAAAACACCACAAGCTCAATGCATCCGGTTCATTAGCTGCAAGTCAGCACATCAAATCTGATTAATCGCTGAAGGAAGCATGGCATCGATGTGAGCGAGTGTCTCCTAGCCCGAGTGTCGATAAGATCATATCTTGGAAACTTGGTGAGATTTTGAAATATCATGTCAGTTGCACGAATGTTGAACGCTGTGTTCATTAAAGGAGAACTTCGGTCGATTTAAACATGCAGCTTCATTGCTCAAGCTACCCTTGACTTGCCAGTACCGAAGACGCGAACACATTTGGTCCAGCCATTACAGAGCTCCGTGAACGGAGACTTAGCATTGAACGCTAACAGCATGGGGTAAGAACTTCACACTGTGTTTTAAGCATCTTAACATGCTCCACATCTCACACCAAACGTTATGCAACATCAGCAGACACCTTAGCACACAGCACTGTAGCGTGTATGACTCAAAATGAATAAAAAAGTAGTTAAAACAGTGTGTTTGTGCAAGCAGCTGCTTACCTGTTTGTTGACATCGGCGTCTTCCGGTAGCTAGACCAAACTAGTCAATCCGTCGAGCGTGCACTTACTCCCTCACTGGCGGAGACAGAAACGTATTCCAGCATTTTCGTGTTTCTGTTCATAATGTACATGTCCATGTTACAGCCTGTCATGAGCCATGAGCCTGACAATAGCCTGTTCAGCCTGTTAAGTGCACACTCGATGGATATGCTAGTTTGGTCTAGCTACCGGAACACACGGATGTCAACAAACAGGTAAGTAGCTGCTTGCACAAACACACTGTTTTAACTACTTTTTTATTCAGTTTGAGTCATACACGCTACAGTGCTGTGTGCTAAGGTGTCTGCTGATGTTGCATAACTTTAAGTGTGAGATGTGGAGCATGTTAAGACGCTCCAGGGATCACCCCACCACTTCCCCCACATATGAGCTGAATGACTTGCTGGAGACCATCTGTGTCTGGATCATACCTGCTGGGACGTGATTGGTGCAGGGGAACAGATGACATCAGAGAAGTGAGTTTGGTGAAACAAGTGAACTATAGCAGGTTTAATGTTTGGTTCTGGTTCTGGTTCTGGTGTGGTCCCATCAGAGGATGGTCTCTAGGTTGATTTCTTCAGCTTCTCAACATTACGACTGTTACTGAGCGTCTGTTAGCTGCAGGCTAACACGTAACACACATGAATGGTAAGTTAAACAAAGGTGAAGTTGTTTTGCTATCATCAAACTAACAACATCATTGAGTGTTGGACCTGGATGCTGGTTCTACTGTTGAGCCTCCTAAAGATGTTGTGGGCCTAAACCAGTCGCTCTTTTTACACAGAGAAGCCACATTATCACAGCGGCGGATCAACAACTCTCCGCCGTTGTTCGTTCACACAGAACCAAGCAGCTCCGACATAAAGCTGCACCAGTGTGTCAGTCACACAGCAAGCCGGCGCTCCAAATAAAGGGCGTGATGGTCCACGTCATGATGATGACAGGGTGTTCACCGGGCGTCGTGTTCACATCGCTGCCGAGCCAGCAGCAGATTCTGTGTGTCGCAGGGTGGATTGAGCCCGACACAGATGTTAGCAGGTATAAAAGGTGGCAGATGGAAAACTTCAGCGTCAACACATCACAAATATCCAACTGTAGTAAAACCACTGTGTGATATTACAGCCAGAGAAATAAACACAACACTATATCACTATAATTATTTTAAAGAATACATGAATACTGACACTTTTACATGTGAATGTCTTCATGTTTGCAAAGTGTGTGGCACTTAACTTTCTGTGCAGGATCAGCTGTCGATGTGACAGAACAACATTAATGTGATGCAGAACATTCAAAATGTAGTTTCGATGAAGTGAAACTAGTGGAGATATTCATTTTTGAAAGTGAAAGATTCTTCATGCAGGTAAACAATGATTATTTTAAATAACTGATGACTGTGAACACATAAACACCAACAGTAAGTGTGATGTGTGTCTCTGGTGTCTGTCTGCTGCTCAGTGAGTCAAAGAAACAAAGAGGTTCTTAAACTTCTGGGTTTCTCTCCTGATTCCTTAAACGGCCTGTGTTAAAATAATTCTGCGATAATTTATAACTGGAGGAAGGAGATCGGAGTCAGCTCAAGATTCAAACAAGGTTTTAATCTTGTACAAGAGGAGCATTCACAGAGCAACAAGCAGGTCTGTTACAAAGTGAAGACTCAATATCTGAAGAGAAAAGCATGGTATATATCCCTCTTTGTGGGTGTGTTTTCACTCAATTAGTTCCTAATTTATGACCTGCACTTAAAGGAATACTCCACAGAGAAGGAAGTGATAAGGAAGAGTTAAGCTTCAGTGGTCACTCAATACCAGACATAGGTAATAAAATGGCGTAAAACAAGATCACAGGTTACAGGTCATGTTAAACAGTTACATTGAACATTCCTGTGTAAGACTTCAGTTCACATCTCTCTTTGAAGTACAAAATTTCTATCACAACCTATGAGCGTGGAGACGAGTGGACAGCACAGAAAAGATGCTGCTGTACACACACAGGAAGCAGGAAGTCTCTCTGATCACTGATAAGCATCGACCTGCCAGTCAAACCAGGTCAGAGCCGAGCCGGCAGAGCAGCCCTCAGAGAACCGGACCGAGCTGAGTCACAACACGACTGTAAACCAGGTCAGACTCTGCAACATGCTCACATCCTGACGCTGCACGACGTCTCAGCATATTTACAGAGCAAACAAAGGTGAAGAGAGGGGGGGCCCGAGTGAGTCAGGGGGCCCCGGGCCGCCGGGAGGCCCCGGGCTGGACCGCTGTGTTGTCATGTTGGGAAATCTTACCTGTTTCATCAGACATTAAAGCAGCTGTGATGTAGGATCTGAAGTCAGGTGATGTCATAATGTGACTCAGTTCCTGCTCGTGTCATCCTCTCGTCATGGAGAGTGACCATGAACTCCTTATCTTCATTTTTTTGTTCTACATGACAAAAGACACCAAGTGTTGGTGGTTGAGCTGCATTGTGGGTAATGTCAGGTGTCAGGTATTGGCCAGCTGCGATGATTTTACGACACATAGGTCACAGTGTGTCAGAGTCAGTGGTGTTCCTCTGAAAAGCTCTGCTCTTCCTCTGGTTCTCTGGTTCTTTACACCAACAGTTGCAGAAGTCAGTTCGATTACAGACAAATCATTAAGTTTGCTGATGACTCTGTCATAATGAGCCTGCTAAAGGGAGGGGAAGTAGATCATGGCCCAGTGGTGAATGACTTTGTCACCTGGTGTAAAGAGTCCTATCTGGAACTCAACGTGTCCAAAAGTAAGGACCTGGTAGTTGATTTTAGAAGTTCTGCACCTGCTCTGACCCAACAGAGCCAGAGGGAGGGAGGTGGAACTAGTGGAGAGCTACAAATACAGAGGAACTGTGCTGGATAATAAATTCTGTTTCCAGACTAACGCAGAGGCGATAAGTCCATAAGAAGGTCCAACAGCGTCTCTACTTTTTTAAGAGAAATGAACACGTTTAAAGGGATATTCCGGTGTAAGTTTAATCCATGGTCTGACACACCATGAAACTGTGTTACACTCCCTCTCGAGAGATCAAGTTAGCAGACCGCTAATTTACGGAGTTTTATCAACCTCAGAAACGACCGCACGACAACAATACACTGCAGTAAATGGATCCAAATATAAACCGCCACCAAAAAGCCACAAATAATGCTCAGAACAGCACCAAACTTCAGCAACAGTACAAACAGGGTCCCAGCACATATTTCGAGGTATCAAACATTTGATATAGTTGCCGTATTTGTCGGAATAGATAAACAAAACTCACCACCCGTGAAGCCTTCCTTGTTGTGGGGAAGCCCTGTGAGTCGATTACCGAGTGCAGTAGAGTCCCGCAGTAATGATGATCACTGAGCTGCGGGACTCTACTGCACTCGGTATTCGACTCACAGGGCTACAGTTTCACGGTGTGTTAGACCATGGATTAAACTTACACCGGAATATCCCTTTAATGTGAGCACAAAAATGATGACATTGTTTTATAAATCTTTTATTGAGTCAGTCCTGTCTCTTTCTGTTATTGTCTGTTTGTCAACCTTAACCTTGCTGAGTGAAACAGGCCGGTCGGTTTGTTAGTGTTGCTGGAGAGGTTATAGAGGTGACGCAGTCTCCACTCTGTGACTGATACGACCGTCATGTTCTCAGGAAGGCTCCGGCCATCATGGACAGTGATGACCACCCCTCTGTAGAGAGTTTGTGCTTGTACCCTCAGGTAGAAGGTAAAGAGTTCCCACCACAGGACTAAACATTACAAACACTCCTTTGTTGTACTGCCATTAATTACACTGAATTTGCTCTAAATTACGT
Source organism: Sparus aurata (assembly GCF_900880675.1). NCBI lineage: Eukaryota > Metazoa > Chordata > Actinopteri > Spariformes > Sparidae > Sparus > Sparus aurata. Next base: position 27,149 of record NW_022045197.1, on the reverse strand, counting down.
CACTGTTGCACTTTCTGCTTCTTTTGCACACTGGACTTTTGGACTATTGCCTATCTTGGCGTCTCTATGTTGTGATCCTGCACTGTATTTTATTTCATGCACTCGTCCTCGTCTATCTGTGTTGTAATGCTGTCTCTATTGCTATTTATTGTCTTGTGTGTTGTGTCTGCACAGTTACACATTCAGAGCTAAGCTTTAATTGGGATAGTTTGTGTTCCCTCACTGTGAGGTAAGAGATGTGGCTGATGTGATGTTTACATGACGAGGGGCCCGGAGCAATTAAGCAAAGTTTAGCTTGAGGACAGGCCTGTATGGAGCACTAAAACTGAATTTATCTCTCATGCCAGTTGTTTAAAGCTGACCTAATGTATACATTTCCATATAAGAATGGAGAGACAAGCTCGCAGAAGCAGAGAAGGGTGGTGGCATTTTGTAGATTTCCGAGATCGAAGGCGATAGAATTTCTGATAGAGAAGGGCGAAGCATTGGGCAGAACTTTGCAAATACCAGGTAGCGGCCGCCTGGTTCGGACGCAGGCATGAGATCTGTTTCAATAAAGATTGCTCTATCATTCCATCCAGCCTGGCCTCCGCAGATTCCTTTATCAACATACTACACGCCGACACCTTGTAGCGGTGGAGAGGACAGTGGAGACTCGACGGCGAGGCCAGAGACCACCGTTGGTTTTAACATCTCAGTCTGTTATGGAGAAACTAAGTGTCTCGTCCATGTTGCACTGATTTGTGGGTTCGGCTGTCGGAACCAGAGTCAGTCTGTGACGGTGAAGTCAGCAAATCTGGGTTCAGACTCAATGTCCGGTCTGTCTGCACTGAGATACTCAACCAGCCGACTCTGTGGAGGAACACGTTATTGTGAATATATTCCTACAGACACTCAGACTCATCACAAGTAAAGTGATTCTGCTGAATTCTGCAGACTTTCGTTCTTCGCAGCAGAAGAATATTCACAGGTTTCATTAAACCTGATGAACCTTTGTAACGTGATGTTTGTAGACTTCATGCTGTCGACGATCAGATGACCTAGAAAACCTGCAACTTTAGCGTGCACAGAGGTTAAACTCCAACACCGACTGGGAAAGTGGGTCGACCATCAGGCCTCGTCATGCAAGTCTGATCTGTGTGGTTTAGAGAGGAGGATCAAAGACGCACTGATACAGAAAGAACGACAGAAAGAGAGAAAGAAAAAGAGAAAGATGGTGAAGTCATCAGCGGAAGTCCGTGTCCGCTGACACGGTGCTCTGATCAGGATAAATATCAGAGCTCACCCAACATCCAGCAGAGCCCGTGGACCCTAAAGAGTCAGACACAGTCTGAGAGATCTGCAGAACGTCCAACAATCCGGATCAGAATAAGAACCAGAAAAGTCCAAACTGTCAGCATGTTCTCAGCAGCGAACTCCTCCACAGTGACGGTAAGATTGTCATTTCATCATCTGATGTAAACCTGCGCAGTGAGTCTGAGTTCAGGAGGAGATCTCGAGCTTCAAACTCACGTCTCAGAGAGAAACACGAATATGAAGAAGTTCTGATACAAAGTTCTTTATTCATAAACCAACCAGGAATAAAACAGAACGTGTACTGACAGTAATCTGCGAGGCTGCATCGGGTCATGTGACGCGTTTTAGGACTTCTGATGTTTTTGTCACAACAAAACCAAAAGTCATGAAAAGTGATGCTGATGTAAAAATCTGCTGTTACCATGGAAACAAGAAGGGTTAGGGAACAGTGACACGTTTTATGATTTATGAATGAAAGATGTTGGATTATTTTCTATTTGTTGTTGTTTATTCAAATGTATTCAAACATTCTGAGGGATTTTATGTGTTTGTTAGAGAGCGAACAGAAAAGGACGTAACAAAGACATTTAAATCATGGATTATGTAATATTTAAGACTTTCATAAATCAAAAGAAATATTCACATTGAGTCAAACATTTTAGATTTTGTGGTGGATGTTTCACTGATGTTGTGTTTATGATTATATGGTGAAAATGGTTAATTGCAACTTAAAACATGCATTAACATTTTCTGCTGACAAAGAAGCAAATGTGAAATTTATAATTTATTATTTCACTTAATGTGAAATTGTTTCTGTAATTCATATTCAATAAATGTGAAATGTATGTTTTTTTCTGAGGGTTGATTTTATTTTGAAATATTATTATTTTCTTCATGAAGCACAAAGTGACAATATAATCTAGAAACACAGATATTGTTTTAAGTTAAAGAAGAAGAAGATCATGTCTGAAGGTGTGTTTCTCCTCCTCTTCCTCAGGCCGTCTGTATGGTGGCGATGATGATGATGATGATGATGACGGAGGCAGCAGCCATGCCAAAAGGTGGTGGCCAATCCAGACACTCACTGAAGGCACACAGGAAGACCTCTGACGGTGCGGTGGTAGAAACCATCCCCCTGCAGCTTGACACCAGCTTTTTGGTTCCCAGCAAACCCATCAGGCCGCTGGAGAACGTCTCCATCTCCCCGTGGACGTACAAGTAAGAACACACTGAACACACACACACACACACACACACACACACACACAGAAACCAGTCCATCTCTTGTAATGAGCTCGTGTGAAGAAAACAGCAGAATGGTCCTTTCACCTGTGAACTTTGACGTTTGCAGTTTTTTGACCCTTCTCTCTCTCCGTCCGCAGCAACACCCACGATGACTCTCTGTTCCCTCCGGCGTTGGCCGAGGCTCGTTGTTTGCTTGACGGCTGTCTGGACTCGGAGGGCCAGGAGGACCTGAGCCTGAAGTCCAGACCCATCATGCGCCAGGTGATGCTGCTGCGCCGAGTCAGGTCGACGGGGGCGGGGCCAGGGGCGGAACACAGCTACCACTTCCGGCTGGAGTCCCGCATCATCGCTGTGGGCTGCACCTGTGTCCGACCCATCGTCCAGCGCCAAGAGTGAAGAGCAGCAGAGACCAGACCGGCTACCGGGTCAGACCGGTACTGGTACCATTCATCTCCAAACACAACTACACACTGGAGTCAAGTTCAGGAGCAGACAGATTATTAATGGATGTGTTTCATATATAATGTTCTATTTATGTTTTATTTAAAAGACATTTTTATTTAAGTGTTTTGATCTTCAGCAGGTATTTATTAGTGATGTTGTGTTCCTGTATTTATAGTTCAGAGTGTCGACTCAATAAAAACACTGAGCCAAGAACTAAAGTGTCATCGTTTATTGATTTAAAATATAATGTGATTTCTGTACATTGTCATCATCATCATCATCATCATCATCATCATCATCATCTCACCCTGACTCCTATACAATGACGTTGCCAGGGAAACAGACTGACGCACACAAACACACCACTGTAGCTGTAAACAATGCACACAGGTGATTATCAGTCGTTCATCAGTGAAGCTCGTCCGTTCGTATCAGCAGGATGTGACGTGTGTGTGATGCCAGGCGATGGCGCTAACGTTAGCCACAGGAGCTACCGACTGTTTGCTGTTGCTGTCACAAAGCAGGAGTCTCATCCAGCAGGACTTTTGGTGCCTCGGCTTACATTAGCTTCAAACGGCTGCATAAATGCTAACATGCTAGTTTGAGTATATTGTCGCGTCGTTCAGAAATATGAGAAGAATCCAGATATAATGAATGAAAATGAAAATGTGGGGCTGTGAAAGGGGCTGAAGAGGAATGTTTTGTGAGTGTTTGAATCTGAACGTCTCGTCTGTGTTTGGACTGGCACTCGTCTTCCTGTCGTCTGTGTTTCGGATCAATCTCGTCTCATTCCTGTAACACATGAACTCTGACTTTCAGTTTTGCTTTGGCTCTTCTCAGCGAGTGTTTTTACTCTGACTTGTCTTCATTTGCTGGGACTGTAACTGTAACCTCGCCTGTAACTGTATCTGGTCTTGTCCAAGTCCAGCTGACTTCTCTGTCTGTCCTGGTTCTGGTCTTGACTTGCCCTCGACCTGAATTACGAGTCATTCTTGACTTAAAACTGCTCAGACTGATTTCACTGCCACTAAAAGTCTCTAAAGAGCCTCATGTAACTGATCAAGCCCTTCCTGTTGTAGTTTTACAGTCGGTGTAAAGATGCACACTGTCCAGCAGGTGGAGCTGTTTGTCTCTGATCAGCTGTATCCGGGCAGCATGGACTCCATGTGGACCTCCTGACAGGTGGAGGAAGTCCAGCCCACGCTTTTCTCTCAGGAGCTACAGAGGAAGACGTGGGGACGTTTTTTGGGTCCGGGTTCTGGTTTTGTTGGGTCGGGTGCAGCTTTGATAGATCGTTGTGAAGCGTTAAATCCTCGATGCGAACACAATCACACACATGAACACACTGGCACTGTTGGCATGGCAACACAGCACAGTAAAACCTCTGTGAACCATCTAATGATGACTGAATCTGCAGCGTCCAAGTTTTTCTCAGAGCCGATCTCATCAAGAAGAGTCCTGGTTGTAGAGAGGAGGTCGAGACGCGCCCTCAGTCCTCCTCCTCCTCCTCCTCCTCCTCCTCTTTTTCTTCTTCTCGCACTCTTTTCAGAGTCTCTTCCTGTCAGTCTCCAAGTCGGAGCAGCGCCGGGTTGCCGGCACATCAATCCTCAGCTCATCAGCCCTCCAAAATGGCTTCCAATTAATGTTCAGCTTGTGTTGTGATCAGGCCATCAAGACACCTGGCAGCAGAGGACAGGAGTGAGGTTAGCACACTGCTAGCACATGCTAACTACAGTGCAAAGGATCTATTTTCCTGACTCAGGCTTCGCTAAATTATGTTTTTTTCACAAGTTTTTTGTTGTTGTTGATGTTTACACTCAGTAATGAGTATTTGGACAATAAAGACAAAAGTATGTGGAGCACAAGTTCCAGCCTCTGGTGGAAAGACTGAACCTGAGTACTGGAGCTTGTTTGAGCAGAACATTAAAGGTGCAATATGTATGTAATTTTAGTTTAAAACATTTCAAACAGAAACACAATGTGGAGAAATAACGTCTCATGATGTCTGTGTATTGTGTTGCAGAGTAACAGCTAACAGCTACAGTTAGCAACAGTTAGCAACAGTTAGCAACAGTTAGCGGTGACCCTGGCTACTTGTTTCTTACATATTGCACCTTTAATGACGATGATGGTGAAATCAGGCTGCAGCATCCGTGTCCACATACTTTGGGCCATGTAGTGAACTTTAGTTCATATTGTTTATTTGAAAGTAAATTGGGAATTAAGTTTAACCGATATTTATATCTAAACTTAGGAAATATGATTCAGATCTAACAATGTTTAAAAAATGCTAAGTGAGAGTTTTTATTTTCGTCATATCGCTGTCTTCATATTCTGTGTCAGTCTACCCAGAATCCCTCCTGCTCCTGCAGCTCGTCCTCACCTCCACACTGTGCTTGTCCTGGAAGACACAAACATCACAAACTGATATTAGAGATTTGTCTCCGTGACACAGAATCTGAGTCGTCTCTGAGTCAGCGTGCAGACTGAGTGTAACACCTGCGTCCTCACCTCCTCCTGCTGCCGCTCCTGTGAGGCGTTCAGGTGCATCTGCTGCTGCTCCTTGACGGCGTCGGCTCGGTGCTCCTGGCGCTCTTTGGTCAGAGCTTTCTGAGCGACTTCACGCTCGTGCTCCCGCCTCTCGGCCAGGTGCTTCAGCAGCTCTGCCTCCTGACACTAGAGGGAGACAGAGGGAGGGTTACAGTCAGCCAACAGTTTCTTAACTTTCAGATTTACTGAACAGATTTCATTTCACTTGTTGTCTCAGCTGTGTGACTACGTGTCTGTCAGGTATGAACACTTGTTTCTTGTTGGGCTGATTGTGGGGTTCCTCAGGGGTCAACGTTTGGTCCACTACTTTTTCATCCACACTAAAATATGTCAACACCCCCTTTAGGACTGTCTCTGCACAGACATGCATGTTTCCTTCATCGTGGTATGAAATCATCTCTGATGTTGTCGTTTAGCTTGAAGCATCGTTAGTGTAGCCTCACTGAGCTGCTGGCTCAGCTGTAAACTCTTCTATCAAACATGAACAATCAGTGGACTGCTGTTGTCCTGACTTGTGTGAAACCCCCAGCGCTCCACACACCTTCCTCCTCTCTTGAGCAGCATCCAGTTTCTTCTGGATCTCTTCCAGCGAGGGTTTCTGGCGTGGCGGCGTGGTGGCCCTCAGCTCGGGGCCACCGTCGAAGGTGGGCGGCTTCAGGATGACCTCGAAGGCCTGGCCGCTCGTCCGCTTGCTCAGCTCGATCACCTCCATGTCCCGGATGTTGCACAGGTTCAAGTCCACCACGCCTGCTGCTGCAAAAAGAGCACGAGACGATAAACTCACCACCATCTGACAGAGAGTCGTCCACTTTGATGATTCTCTGTGTGGGTTCACTCCCACATGCAGTCAACACACAGGCAGGGTCATTATAGAACAATCTTTTGGTTATTTTTTACATTTTAAAACAAGGAGAATCCTGCAGTGACTGCAGTCATTAAGTTAATGATGTCTCTGTTCCACTGATAATTGCTCTATAATGAATCTAAAGGAAACTTCATCTACACAGACTCAGAGAGCTGCTGACCTTCCTTCTTGTCGGCTGTGGCGTCTCTGGGTTGGGGGAGGATGCAGGAGCAGAAGAGAGACACCAGGGGGAGCTCTCGCATCTTCTCTCTGTATGCTGGAACATTCAGGGACAGAGAAAAAGAAAAACTGCAGTTGAGCCATAAATATGTGCCGATTCAGTCAAACGAACACTTTACATCACCTCATATCTGTCAGAGGTATAAGTGAGTGAGGTTTTACCTGCCAGAGTCATCCTGCTGCTGCTGTCCTCTGTCAAAGACACTGTGGTGAGGTAGAGTCTGTTCCTGAGGACACACACACGACAACACTTCATCAAACACAGTCGAGTCAGTTCAGCAGAATAACTGCAACACTGAACTGAAACACTTGTAGGATCTTTGTTCCCTGAGTGAAGCCTGTCAGGCTCGACACGCTTCAGCCTCTCCTGCAGGAGCTGCTGTGGAGCCTGTCAGGCGAAACTCAGGGAACTAAAGCTGAAATTAAAACAGCCAGCCTCCGTTTGGATGATTTAAGAAACAAAAAACACTTCAGGATATAAAGGGAGACAAAAAGTGGAAGACGCAGACGAACTGATCTTAACATTCTGAAGTTTCAGGTTTCAGGTTTGTTTAGTTTGAAACGTGTTTTCACATTTGTTGAACAAACATGAACATCTGCAGATGTGACATGCAGCTCTGAATCTAAAGCTCACACACTCAACTTTTACCTGATTTCTCTGTTAAACGATAAAAAAGTGTTTTTCTTATGATTGATCTGTCTCTGCGACTGAACAGCATTCTGATTCACAGGTCAGACTGCAGCTCCATCATCTGAGTCATTCCTATAAATATGAGTCTGATCTGTTTTTGATTCAGCAGCTGTGACTCCAGGAGATTTAAATACTTCAGCTGATGAGCGAAGACTGAATCAGCAGTAAACACAGAGACACGACCGGCTGCAGGAGGTTCAGCTCAGAGGGCCCGTCAGTCAAACTGAGTCACAACAAACTCAGCAGCAGCAACATTCAGAGCACAAACACCACCAACCAACCTCCACACAGCTGCAGGCTAACTGTCTATCATTTATCTGTCTGTTTTGCATGTTTTACATCAATACTGAATCTCTGCAACATGCAAAACAAAGACAAATGCCAAACTGAGCTGATTCTTCAGTCTGAACAACACAAAGAGACTCAGACAGATAAAAACTGATTATTTTCACCTCAGAGGAAACAAACCAAAAGACTGAAAACCAACAATCACAGCAGTCGTCTATTCTCCACTCCATTATCCTTAAAGAGCTGCTGCAGACACAGTGTGAACACTGGCCTGTGTGTGTGTGTGTGTGTGTGTGTGTGTGTGTGTGTGTGTGTGTGCAGGGTCTAAGCGATGATGTCATTGTTTCCAGTGAGCGCATCACGTTCTGCAGAGAGTCGAGCACGCAGCTCAAACACCAAACTGATCACAAAGACTAAGAGCAGAATAAAAGAAAAGATCCGAGACACAAAGACAGAAAAAGATGAAGACGAAGAAAAAGAAACTGCAGACGAACGAAAGAACGAAGAGGAGAAACAGAACCAGACGAGAGAACGCTGCTTCACCTGCTCACAGTTCTGTCTGTTTAAAAGAAGCTGCAGCCGGCGGAGCTGCAGACATGCAGGAAACTACACAATAACACAAAACACTCACAAACATACAAAGTGTGTGTGTGTGTGTGTGTGTGTGTGTGAGTGTGTGTGAGAGAGAGAGTGTGTACTCACCCTGCAGTGATGCTCGGTCTCTGTTCAGACTGAAGATCTGCAGCTCAGCAGCATCAGCACCAAACAGCAGCCTGCTGCATGACATCACCCACGGGTGATCTGATTGGCCGGGGTGATACTGGGCTGTGATTGGTCCAGCAGGGCAGAGGGAGGGGGAGGAGGAGGAGGAGCAGGAGCAGGAGGGGGAGGGGGAGGAGGAGCAGCAGGAGGGGGAGGAGGAGGAGGAGCAGCAGGAGGAGGGGGAGGGGGATCAGAGCAGTGGAGGTTCTTATTTCAGAGGAATCCTCCTGATCAGAGAGTTTTCATCAGAATCAGAACCACCGGGTCATTAAGATGGAACGAGCTCTGTGACGGGAACCTGATCAGTTACTGTGACACTGATCGATCACATGTCACTGATGAGGTCATGTGCTGCAGATCTGCTGTTGTTCTGTTCACATTTTGTTCTTTTATTGTCTGAAAATGAAAGTTTGTCATAATTATGTACCTACGACTTGTTTTATCTGCATGTTATCACATCCAGTCAGAAGGAACAGAATGTAGAAGACAACATGGAATAAGAGACAGAAACAGTCAAGAAGAACAATCTGTAGTTCACATGTCCAGTGTACAACACGGACCGGTACCAGCCGTGAGCAGCGTAGCACCCAGGGACCAGACGGACCGGAGCCACAGAACTTTATTGCACCGGTCCTTTCCATTAAATCTAAATATGTCTGCTGAAATGTGTTTATAAACATGTCGTGTTGAGTTTATAATAATAATAATAATATTTCACCTGCAGCAGTGAAGAGATGAACTGACGCGGTGCTGAAAATATTCTGATGTTTATAATAAAGATTCACTTTCAGCAGGTTTCCTCAAACTCTGCTGATGATCGATGCAATAATCTTCTGTTTTATATTTTTAGAAGTGCATTGTTCAGTAAATGAGGTGCAGACTGCAGTTTGTGTCTCACTGCTCGATGTTTTTAAACCCTGATGATTTCTGACCCTGAGCTGAAGCGGTTCAGGTGCCTGAACCCGACCTGAGGATAAACACAGAACCGTGTTTGGACTTATTCATGGTTCTGCAGAAACGTACTCAGCCAACATTGATCCTGGAGATCAGGTTGTTTAAAGCGTGCAGAGGAACACAGAAACATGAAAACACACATATTTCAATCTGACAACGTTTAAAGTCTCATAAAGAAATTCTGAAAACAAAATCACAGAGAAACTTCTGACACACGAGGATCAAACTGGATCTGGTCTGATCTGGTTTGTGGGGTCGATGTGCTTCTGAGGAAATGTCAGCGCTAAAATTAAAGGCTGAGAACGGATTGTTACTCATCCTGACTCATCTCACATACACACACACACACACACACACACACAGATCTGTGTGTGTGCGTGTGTGTGTGTGTGTGTTAACGCCTCCATCTGTTGCTCTAGTTGTCGGCCAAACTCGACTGTCTGTCACTTTTCATTCAGTCAGCGCTCGCAGCTCCATCGAGGCTCAACGCTCACAGGAGTCTTCATAAAAGTTCAGATGTGGTTTATCAGTAAAAACTCAGCAGCTGTTTGATTCATGGTGACTTTGTTCTGGAGCTCTTCACTGGACGGGATCAGCAGCCGTGTTGATGAACATCCTCTGACTGTAGAAACTGTATTTGTGCAGATCAGATCTTAAATTATCTGATATTTGGTGTATAAAATGCATCACGTTGCTGTAGCGCCACCTGTAGGTGAAGTACCGTCACATTCATCTGAGCAGCTCAGTTTGTTTTGATCTGAGACCACAAATCGAGGAATCCTGTGAACTGACAGCAGAGAAATGGATCCAGTTGAAGAATAAACACATTTAAACCTAAAACATAAACTGCTCAGATCATCACTGTGTTAGATTAGTAAAGCTTTTTGTTTGATGTGAGTTTTAGATTAAATATTGTTTGTTTCACATTTGAGTGAAATCTGTGAATCACATGTTTTTATTGGAGGACGAGACTACAGCTCCCATCATGCACCACAGCAGAACACGGTGTTCTCACACACTGTTCCTCCTCCTCCTCCTCCTCCTCCTCCTCCTCCTCCTCCTTGCTCTCCTCATTCTCCTCCTCACACTCAACCAGATGATGTAATGCAGCTGCAGTGTGTGTGTGTGTGTGTGTGTGTGTGTTCTTGTAATTCTATCTTTGTGTGGACACAGCTTCACAGGGATGCTGAGCTGAGTGTGTGTTTTAGGCTACAATGCTACTGCAGTGCTTTAGGTTTGTGTGTGTGTGTGTGTGTGTGTGTGTGTGTGTGTGTGTGTGTGTGTGTGTGTGTGTAGGTGGAAGGTGAGTGAGAGGCTGCAGCAACAAGGACGGGGAGAAACCTCCACATCCCAACTGATGATGTCATCTGCAGCCTATCAGCTGAGAGCTCCACTGTCAGGGTGTGTATGTGTGTGTGTGTGTGTGTGTGTGTGTGTGCGCGTCTTGAAAGTCAAATCAGGATTCAGCAGAAACAACAACACATCTGCAGAATAATGTTTTTTGAAGAGCTGCAGCAGCTTTTGTACTGCAGAACAGACAGAGCTGTTTACTGTGGACAGAACCGGGCCCATCATAGAGACAGAACACATAGATGGACCTCAGTAGAACACAGTAGAACCCAGTAGAACAGAGCAGAGGTCTGATGTGGAGTCGGGGGCGGGGCTCTGCAGGAAGCTTTCGAGGAAAAACAGCCGCAGACTAACTGGAAGCAATGACATCATCTCTGAGGCTGGGAGATGATGTCACTGACAATGAGGTCACTGCACTGAGCTCAACACAGAGTGATGTCATGACAACCGAAATGAGAAAGAAAGAAGAAACCACAGCTGATAATCGAGCTGAGGTGAGATACACAGAACATCTGAGGTGTGGTGATGAAGGTGATGATGATGATGATGATGATGATGGTGATGATGATGATGGTGATGATGATGATGGTGATGGTGATGAAGATGAAGGTGATGATGATGATGATGATGATGATGATGGTGATGTCATCACTGAAGAAATGTTTTTGTTAGAGTGATTAAACTTTCTGCTATTTGATCAACACAGAAGATGATTTGTGTTGATTTCTCTGCTTCCTCACCCCTCATCTTAATCTTCATCATCATCATCATCACCACCATCATCATCATCATCATCATCATCATCATCATCATCATCATCATCACTCAGGTGGAGGAGTCCTGAGTTTAGACTGCAGGCTGCTGTTCACTGTATATGGCAGAGCGTTGAGCGTTGAGTTGTATAGATTATCAGTTTGTCATCAGTCACATTCTCTCTGTGACACTCAGCTGCTCTGAGCTGCTGCTGTAGACTGCAGCCGTGTTAAACACCTCCAGCAGGTCTACATGCTGTAAAACTCAGTGAACACTAAAACAAATCAGATTTGTTATATTCCGTTCCGTGAGGGTCGTGGGGCTGTTTTATCCCCCTTTTTCAGGGGAGGGGGGGTTACTGGGGCCAATTCCAGTTAGCTTATGGGTGAAGGCCAGGGTTCACCCTGGATGAGTCGCCAGCTCATCGCAGGACCTTACTGATGGCAGAGGCTGCCACACAAGATGCCAACTGCACATCAGGAGCAATTTTGGGGTTCAGTATCTTGCTCAAGGATGCTTCGACATGCAGCTCAGTCCCGCCCCAGGGGAGCCAGCGGCCTTCTGATCACTAGTTCACCAGCTCTACCCGCTGAGCTACAGCCGCCCCAGGAATCAAATCAAATCAATTTTATTTATATAGCCCAAAATCACAATCACATTGCCTCAGTGGGCTTTACAGTCTGTACAGTGAACAACATCCTCTGTCCTTAGACCCTCGATTCGAGTGAGGAAAAACTTCACATGTTGATGGAAAAAAACCTTTTAACAGGGTAAAAAAAACAATGGAAGAAACCTCAGGAAGAGCCACAGAGGAGGGATCCCTCTTCCAGGACGGACAGACATGCAATAGATGTATAGAATCTGTACAGAAAAGAGCAACAAGTCACAGTTTACAAGTTACATCAACAGAAAATCTGATACAAGTTATGTAAAGTCACACTGAAATGCTGTTTTTAGCTCCTGTCTCTTTAAGACACCTCTCCCTAGTCTGCTCTGATTGGTCGGCTCGAACATGACTGAGCCAGCGCTGCTGACATGCCTCCGGTCGGCTCTGTTGATGTGTTTCCTGCAGTTTGATGCAGAACGTGTGTGAATATCACCACAAGATAAAAACAACAGCACACGTTAGAGCAACAGATGATCTGAAATCAGCTCGACCCACATCTACGTCTTTACATCACATCTGCCGGCCCGGTTCTACTCGCTCTGACTCAGCACGGTCTGGGTTTGCATTTCCATCACAGCTGGTCTACCTGCTTGAAGGTGAGTCTTAAACCAATAACACGCTGGTCTTGATCTCTGCAGCACTACTGAAGAATCAACAATAACACAGCGGATCTGCTGATTCAGCTACTGAACAGAGTGTTTCAGGAGGAAGAGGAGCTCCTGTTGATGTGGACTTTTAACTATAAATACCTTTAACATGCACAAGAACTCAAAGACGGTCTCCTTTATAATTGCACAGAAAGCTTCCCTAGATTTTTCCCTCTGCGATCTCAAGAGGAAACCACCGCCCGACCTGAGACCGGGTCGCTGGTTTGATGCCCAGACAGGCAGATAAATCAGTGATGCACTGGTCCGACAGCACCGACCCACATTACACACAGTCTGTGTCTTTACAGTTACCTTCAAGTCTGTGGTGGTACTGGTGCAGGAACCAGCCGCAGCATATTAAACACAAACAAACCGGACCGGACCGGACCGGACCAGATAATTCCCTCAGAAAACTGGAAGAGTGAGAAAGGAAACCAGAATCATCTGGTGTGCCGGATGTTTTCTGAGTTGTAGATTTCTTGGTTATGTTCTGTGGACTGGACAGATATTATACGACTCTGTCGGCTCGTGGAGATCTTGATGTGATTCGCTGAGCTGGTGCAGGTGATTCTGACCTGCAGCCCGGCTGTGGATCATCATTCAGCTGTGGGCTGAATTTAAGAGTTGTGTCTTAAGAATGTCAAACTTTTCATCAAATAAATTAATCAGTTAGGTTGGAGGTAAATAGAACTGTGAGCAGGAATCATTTTATTAAATACTTTGGTATTAATGGGAAAATAAAAATCTATTTCTTCTTTTACTCCAAAGATCAAATGAACGACATGTGAGAACACTGACGGTTCATAGAGGAGCTCAGGTACCGACTGACAGTCTGTTGGGACGAGCTCTGCAGCGGGTCAGACAGAACCAGGGTGACCCGAGTGTGTCAGTCTCACCTCTCTTCAGCCTTCACAGGAGGGCGTCGTCGCACCCTGATTGGCTGAGAGGGGAATGACCCAAGCTGCTGTCACTCAGCAATCAGGACTCAGACTGCACACCTGCACACAGGTGATCTGAGTCTGCTCCAGTCAGTCCAGAAAGATTCTGACATTCAGGACTGGTCCACATGGTACCAGTGACCCACACTGACCTCATGCTCTCTTACATTTAATGGTCCTGTTGATAAGAAAAGCAGATTCTGGAGTCTCGTTCTAACTCGTCACACAGCAACACTTCAGAGCGGCAGGTTAAATCATCTCAACACTTCCACACTTTCAGTCTACAGAGATTTAATTTATGAAACAGACACACAGCTCACAGATCTGAGGTCAGTGAGAGTGGAGAACATGAACCCCGTCACTGCTGAGGTGAACTGACCCGACGGCTCCAGGTGTCGCTGTGTGGAGGGAATCATTTATATCACAGGCTGCAGAGACAAATCTGAACTGGGAGATATGGATGTAGCCGCCAGTGTGAACCAGTCTGGACCAGTTTAACTGTGTGTGTGTGTGTGTGTGTGTGTGTGTCTCAGCCTCAGGATGAATGAGCAGCCTGACTCTCAGCCAGCAGTCGTGTGTTTTATTTGTGTCGGCGAGGCGTCGTGACTGCCAGCGTTTCTGTTTCTGGTCGTGTCTGCAGCCCACTGAGGAGGAGGAGGGAGAGAAGAGGAGAGGAGAGGGAAAGAAGAGCAGAGGGGAGGGAGAGAAGAGGGGAGGGGATGGGAGGGAAAGAGGAGGGGGCAGGATGAGGAGGAGGAGAGAGAGAACAGACAACAGTGTGGGCTGAATGTCAGCGGAGGTGAGTCACTGCTGCTGCAGGCGGACGCTTCCAGAAACTCACCTGAGAGGCAGACGGACGAACCGAACCTGGAGACAAACCAGGAACTGTCGGCAGTCAGCACACTTCACCGACCGGCACATTTAAAAAAAAATCTTTTGTAATGTTTGATGTTTTGAATAAAACAGTGACTGCAGGATGTGAACTTTATTATCTGTGCTTGAAGTCAGGTGAAGTGTCGCAGTCCACAGAACAGTTCTGGAGCGTCGCAGTAAAACAGAGTTGCAGTTTTCTGATTATCAACTTCAGCTGCTGTTTTACTGCGACGCTCCAGAACTGTTCTGTTCTCTTTGGTTCCTTCTATTCTTTTAAAATCCAATAATCTGTATATATAATAATGTAATGCATCACCTCATGAATCATTTCATTTCGATCCTCTGAGAACTGTCTATTGAAAATCATTTATTTTGATGACATCGTCCTGTTGAAACACAAGGCCGAAAACAAAAACACAAGTTAAACTCAGTCAACAAATATATGTTATATGCTGTTTTTCCTGCAGCCTTTTCACAGACTTTAATCTGCTGGTTTTGACCTGCAGAGTATCAGGATACTTCAGTAAAACACATGAAGTCTGATCCGGTGCAGTAAAGTGTTCCTGCTGCTGACGGCTGTGATGTCATCAGGTGACTTTGATGTGAAAGCAGGTTTTACAGGTGAAGTTTCTGAGATGTGACCGACACTAACGTTTCTCTTCTCCATCAATGTTTTGGAGAAACTAGTGAGAAATGTGACAGTGAGCCTGAACCACAGACATGATGTTTGCTAAGAAAAAAATACATAATTTACAAACTCTTAGTTTTGTGCAAAAAAAAAGAAAAATCACAATTAATTTGTAAAGTAACTAATGAAGGCAGATTAATTTAGTGTAAAAGTTCACAGTGACACTAAAAGAAAAACTGTCCATGAAGTAAAAGAAGCTCAGTTTCATCCTTCAGTACTGAGTAAATGTGAAAGTGAGTCAGCTGCTCTTTACATCGACCACGCTCGTCCGCCTGTAGGCGAGCGAGCAGAGCGTGTTGGCAGATGGTCGGCAGGCGGAGGATCTGAGTCCATTCACACAGCTCAGACATGAATGGAGACGAACAGAGAGCGACTCAAACACGAGCTCAGCTTCTGTCGGGAGCCGAGACGCTGACGGCCTCCATCACAGAGGAACGACTGAGGATGCTCCGCTCATCACAGCGTGGAGCTGCTCTGAAGTGAACAGTGTGTGGGAGTTTCTTTTCTTCCATTCAGAGAGCTCAGTCTCTTTGTCTGCCATCAGTAATGGAAGTGGACTAAATAACAGAAACAGCCGCCGGTACAAAAGAAAGCAGCTCAACATCCTGCAGGATCTCCTCCAACCGTCACAGCGGCTGACGGCTCAGTGTTAATCAACTGGACATTCTTCATCTTCATCATCGTCGTCGTCGTCTCTCCCTGAGCAGACAGATTATTACAGATTACTGATGTCTGTGCTTTTTGTCTTTGATTGCCAATTAAATAAATAGATTTAAAAGTGCAGCACTTCAGCTCTGAGTGGAAACAGAAAATGGAACGTCAAAATCGTACTTCAGTAAATTGTAGCTGGTTGCTTTCCATCGCTGCTTATTCTCAACATTGACATTAATATTCTTATTTTCACTGTGAATGTAAATCGTTTGTCTCCTTTATTACGAAGAATCTGCATCTGCACTAAAAAAACATCAGTCGACTTTTATAATTTATGACGAGAAGCTGACATGATAACACTCATCAGCAGTCGACTGCTGTGTCAGCTGGTTTTCAAACCATATGAACCTTTTCTGAAGGTTTGCCGTCACTAACAGGCAGCGTACTCTGACATGTTCAGCTGCACATGTCGAGCCAGACGTGCATGCTGGGACACGACACCGCTGACCTGATAAACACCAACAGAAATTGATTCTTTTAATTCATTATCTTGTGATTACAACATTTGAGTAATTCCTCCATAATGACAGAAACAACTTGTGAACTCGAGAACACAAATTAAATGTAACTGGCTTTCACATGGAATCTGGTGAAACAACATGTTGGAGCTGTGACTGTTTCACTTCAGTGATGATAACACTAATCATCACACTGACATTAGCATGAAGCTAACTGTGAAATGAAGCACGGCTGCTGGAGTCTCATATGGAACAATCTGATTGGTGGAAACATCAAAAACAGTCTGAACTAAAACCAACTGTGAGGAAAAAGCTCACTTTTATTTAGCAGATGGTAGTCAGTGTCAGTGCTTCACAAACAAAAGTCAACAGAATGAAGAACACGAGAAAAGCAGAATAAAGTCTTTTCTGATATAAAAATATAAGTTTGTCTCTATAGGGAGGGAGCGACGCTGAGGAGCAGCCTTACTGCAGGACCAGGTCACAGGTCAGAGGTCACCTGATCACACAGGAAGTTCAGATCTCATGTCTGAACGTCACCGATGGAGGAATCTTCACTCGTCTCTGTTCCAGGTGAGAGTCTGTATCACAGGGAGAAACCACCAGGAGGTTCCTGAGTTCCCTCACCTTCATTCAGTCTCTGTCGTTTCTTTTCTTCTTGACAGAGTCAGAGGTCAGAGGTCATCAGCAGAGGTCAGAGGTCAGGGTCCATCAGGGTCCGTCAGGCACGGCACACTTTTTGTTTCGGACCTGAACCACCTCCCTCCTCTCAGTCAGAAAGTTTCCAAAGGCGTCGGCCTCTTTGCTCTCCTCCGTAGCTGAAAACAAAAAGGGAACCAAAGATTTCAGTTTTATTATTTACATGATTTTGTTTTGTATTTTTGCATCGTTTTGTTTTTTTACAGTCATTTCTCACCGCTGTGATCGATGTCGTCCGTGTCGCTGTCCTCCTCCTCCTCCTCCTCGTCAGGGTTACCACGGGTCATGATGAGGTCACTGGGCCCGGCGATGTCAGCTCCCTCTGTGGACAGGAAGTCAAACAGCAATACAACAATAAATTACAGCACAACAATCAGCCTTCAGTCCACCATCAAGTTTTTCTTTTAGCAATAAACACTGACTGTCTTCTGGCACTGGGAGTCATCAGGACACCACAGAGCTGTAAAATAAAGCGTTGTGTACTTTATCTTCTGTGTCCGTCAGCTCTACCTGTCTTAGGTGTGTTCGTCATGTCGACGGCTCCCAGGTCCTTCCTGAGTCGCTCCAGCTGCTGCTGCTGCTTCTTGCTCTGAGCGTCCGCCTGAAGGACAGGAAGTCAGTTACAACACGGAGACATGTGAGGACACACACACACACACACACACACACACACACACACACACACACACACACTCACCAGCTGTTTACGGAGTCTTTCATATTCGGGTCGATACTCCCTGAGGAAGGAGGAGGAAGAGTTCAGTGCATCACACAAACTCACACGACAAGGGAGAAAACATATCAGACAAGCTTTGTGAACTCAGGTTGACACAGTGAACTCAGACCTGAGTACAGAAGACAGACAGACAGAAGACACTTCACACACATCACTGCCTCACCTGAGACAATCCAGGTGTGAGCTGATGTAAGCTTTAATACAGATAAATATCAAACCGTCTTAAAGTGAAATCATTTCTACAGCCGTAACTTTCCATCCTCCTCCTCACCACAGCGCTGAGACGGCTCTCGTTAATGAAACTCGTTTAGACACAGATCCAGATTCTGCTCTACGCAGCCGCCTTCAGATACATTTCTCCAACATGAGTCATTCTGTCTCTTTGAGTTGGACGGGACACATTATTACACCCTGTAAGCTGCAGCGTGGGAGGAACAATGACACAGTAAACTCTGCTCATGTTCTTATTCTTCTGTTCATTGTTTATTTTCAGGTGCATCACAGGAGTTGGCGGCAGCCTTTTACATTAAATAAGACCAGTTAAACAGTTTTTAATTAACTGCCTCGTCCTGCATGACGTGGAGTCTCAGAGTGAGCGGGAGACATCAGGTGTGAACACTACAGGTGAGTAGCTGTGTTAGTGCACCTGCACACTGAAACAGGCTGATGAACTCACCTCTCGTACTCGTCGGCGGCGTCCTCCACCTGAACAAACAGCTCATCCAGTCCACTTCCTGTCACTGCGGACACGCCCACCACCTGCAGACACAGAGACAACACTGTCAGGAGGAGTTCACCTTTAGGACTGGTTCCTACCTGGCTGAGAAATCTGAGTTACACCCAAAGAAAAGAGATTAACTCGATGTAAACAGACCTCCTGCAGACGGAGGCCACAGGAGATTGTTTTTGACACGATCCTTTTTAAATCGATCTAAAATGAGAACCATCACAGCTGGAGCATTTATTCTTTAGACTTTAGCCGTCTGCCATATCATGTTGTGCACACGTGAAGACTTCTTACCCTCAGGTTGGTGTAGAACTCGTCCAGAACCAGACTCATGGAGCGCGTCAGGTTGCTCACGTACGAGGTTTCCTGGTTCAGAGCATCTTGGAAGACCTCGAAGTCCTGCATCCACTCCACGGCGAAGCTGTGGTCGATGATGTCAGTCTGCACAAACAACAACAGGAGAGAATCCAGTCAACAACAACACAAGATGAAATATGAATAATTAATGAGCAGAGAGGAGGTGAGCTCACCTTGTTCATGACGACGATGAAGGGCAGCTTGGTCTTGTAGAGAATACTGAGGGAGAGAAACATCAGCTGAGACTGAAATCATGTCTGAAGATTCATGTGAGACACGATCGCTGTCACATGACACAGTGCAGCTTCTGACAGCTGAGAGTCTGAGATGAAATTTAAATGTGTCCTGAACATCAAGAATCATTTACAGCATGTGTTTATTGGAACAGTTGCTGATGAATGTTTAGCAACAAATCAAATTAATGATGGTGGTCATTTTTTTTCTTGAATGAAGAATCTGTCATTTTAAACATTAATATGTCCATCAGTCTTCACTTTGTTGAACTCAACTGATTCTGTGTCACATTCATGTAGTTAAATATGTTAAATATTGTTAAACACTTCAGCTCCAGAACTGATGTTTTCATTGTATATCTTAAAATGTCCTTGAAACTTTTTTATGTGAAAGTGTTAATATTCATTCAAGACATACAAAACATTTTTATATGTAATAATACTCAATTTTAACTCCAAATGTAGAACTGCATACTAGGAATCATTTTTATATAATGACTTGGAGCACAGCATCAGGTTTGGTATCTGTTCTCTGAGCTCCCCCTGCTGGAGAACCCCCGTCACTGCGTCACTGTGTTCCCTGACTATTGTTGACTAGTCAGAGTTGTTTTCATGATGTCATCGTGTTCATAAAGCTCAGCTATTAACCTGCTGAGCAGGATGATATTATTACTGATATAATTAGTCGGCAACAAGATCAAAATAACACCCAAGCGTCTATAAAAGTAATCTGACGGTGATGTACCTGCAGGCGTACAGCATGTTGGACATGAATGTGACGGGGTTGACGCTGCGGGACGTGTCCATCACGTAGATGACGACGCAGGGGAAGGAAGACGCCTGAAACACACACAGGACGAATAGAAACTGAGTGTCATGTGTCAAGAGAAAGAGGAGGAAAACAACAGCGTGCAGACGAACCAGAGCCTCTGTGATGATGGTTCCAGACGCAGACCAGGTGAAGACTTCAATCTGACCCGGAGTGTCAATCAGCACATACCTGCAGAGGTCAAAGGTCAGAGAGAGAAGCTCAGTGTGAAACAGAGAGGCTGAAGAGGACCGCGAGGATCCAGCTGAGCAGAGAACCACACAGGAAGTTTAAATCATATAAACTGACCGATGATTCTGCTGCTTCTTCTCTATGAACTGCATCACCTGAAGGACACAAACACACACGTGTTCTTTCATTATTCAGTCCGGTTTTCATCATGATTTCATCAGAACACGTCACATCGAGACATTTAAATCAAAACAGTTTCACACAGAAGGCAGACAATATTTTCTAAAGCCTGTTTCAGACTGGATGGGTTTAAATAACAACACTTCCCCTCGAGAACAAAATCCTGAGGATGTAAACGGTTAATTTTTCCCTCCCACTGAATAATAATTACAACTGTAATAACCTCATCTACAGACAATTGTCACTGGATTACTGTGATACTGTAGAAAACTTAATAACATGAAGACTGTCAGGCAGGTTCTGCAGAGTCTTCTCTGATTTCTAAGATAATTATGGATGTTTAAAGCAGATTGACATCAGAAATAACGAGATCCTCAGGAAGTTCAAGTCGCACTGAAGAAAGATTCAAAGACAAAACTTCCTTCAACATTAAAAATGTAAAGAGCCGAGACTTTAAAGAAGCCTGATTACGTCCTGACAGCTTTGGTTTGTTTAATTCTTTAATCTGGGTTCAACAGATCACAGAGGAGGCGGAGTCAGACTGAGTCACCTGATCAAAGCGTGTAGCGAACAGGTTGAGTGATGTCACAATGCCTCCGTTTGGTCCGAGGCCGTACTGCTTCATCACCTCCTTGTAGTTGACAGTGTCCCTGATGTCTGGAGGAGAGAGGACACACAGACTGAAGGCTGATACGTATGTACGCTACCGTTCACCTTCTGTTTAATATCTGTTGAGTGTTTCTGGGAAATAGACCGGTCCACTCACCGATGTTTGCGGGGAATGGGACCTCGTGGACGGCAGGGTCCAGGTTGATGACGTACGGAGGAGCTTTCTGAGAGTGAAGATGAGCCGTCAGCCTCTGGAAGACACAAAAACACTGTGAGATCAAAACAGAGACACAATCATCTGTGACTGTACAGAACTGCAGGCATAATAACTTCAACTTTATTTATTCATGTAGCACCTGTCGCACATGAATGCAGCCCAAAGTGCTTCACAGAGCAAAATTAAAAATAGACAACAATAATTCATTGAGTAAAAAGCAGACAGATAAATAAATACAAAGGCAGAGAAAAAACAATAACTACAACAGTCATAAAAGGCTAGTGAATGAATAAAAAATAAAATAAAATAAAAATAAAATAAGTAGTAAGTACAAGCATGGAGTGAGAAATAAATACGTATAAAGCGAAGAGTCAGGATATAAGAACCGAGTGACATAGAATAAATAACGTAAAAATAAATAAAAAATAAAAAGAGCTAAATGACGAGGCACTCTAATTAAAAGTCAGGCTAAAAAGATATGTCTTTAGCTGTTTAAATAACACGATTTAAAAGAGGAGAATGAAAAAAATAACAGCAAAAGACCAAATATAGACGTTTCATATATTTGTACTGTAAATTGGAGGCTATATAATAAACACACGACAGTTAAACTATCAATCAAAATAAATATTTCTTTACAAAGATGGACTCCAGTTCTGTTGAATGTCTACATGCTCAGATGTCAACAGAAGTCTTTGAAAGAGAAACAGAGGAAAGGAGCTGTTTAATCTTCAGTGTTACTGACATTTAATTTAAATAATTTAAAACCAGAGAGCGACTGTATGTAACATCAACCTGACAGGGGGACAGTTTGAATAGTTTGTATGTAATTAAATGAGATCAGCAGGAACAACAACAGATCTCCTCCCTGACTCTTTTAGATAACACTTTGGATTTTAACTGTCTGCAGGTTCAGAGATGTCAATTCTTAAATTCAGCCACAATCCAACACATCCAGAAGAATGATGTCACTAGATACAGTCACGGCTGGTTTGGTCTTCTCATAGAGTTCGTAGATAATAAGAAATATGTAGAACATCACCAGAACCAGAACCAGAGAGATGAGTGATGCACACAGACTCCAGAGGCTAATGCTAGTGACAGCTAACGGAACCAGCTAACAGCGAGACACGTCACGACCCACCAGGTGAGCACATCACCTTCTTCCTCCATCAGTCACTAGTTTCTGATCCGAACTCGGAACTGAGCGGGTTTTTAAAGCACTCATATAAACTGTGACTGTCTTACTTTGTGACCTGGCTGAAGGAGCTAACTCATGCTGTTAGCCACCGTTAGCCAAACTCGCTAACTTACCTGAACGAAGGTGGTTTTCCCGGAGCCCGCCATTCCCAGCACGATGAGACACACGGGTTTGTCCCGGGCAGCAGCTCCCGGTGTCCCGCTGTCTGTCCCCGCCGCCGAACTCTCCTGGTTCTCCATCAGAACCTCCTCAGCTGCGGGAGACTGCGCCGCTTCTGCCATGTTGTCTGATGTTGTGGGAACAGGCTGCCGTCAACAAGCTGGTGCTGCCGTAAAGACGCCGGTGCTGACGTCAAGACGCTGGTGCTGCCGTAAAGACGCTGGTGCTGCCGTCAAGGCGCTGGTGTTGTCGTAAAATAATTTTCTCTTCCACTGACTGATGTAATAAGTTTCTGTGTCATTGGTTCCTGCTGCTACATCCAATATTACAATCTTGACAGACCTTTGTTTACATTTTTTTTTTTATTATTAGGGCCCGAGGACTATCATTACCTCAAGCCACACACACACACACACACACACACACAGGAAAAAAAATCTAATGATGACTGGTGCGAGCTGAAGAGGAGCCTGTAAACTATCCTGACTAAAACGCCTTTTGGATTTATTTCAGGTCCCGTTTTCTATTTTATATTTAGAAAGTACTCAGTTTAAAACAAGGTTTAGAGATCTAAAAAATAAAACCTCACTGAGGTAAGTTGTTTATTTATACAGAATTCAATCCATTCAGAATAACATAATTAGTCAAAACTAAAACATTAAGACATTAAAACAGCATCTGAAAGACAGAATGGAAAAAATGGAAATATAATAAGCTACAGATAAAAAAAAAAAAATGCATTCAATTAACTTATTTAAAAGCCACAATGAACAGTCTTGTTTTACTACCTGATTTAGACGAGTGGACAGTTTTACCTCAGTTACGTTACTGACTACTTTTATAAATAAGTAAATGTATCCAAACAAACATTTTAAAGAACCCTCCTGATCCCTCGTACAAGTAAACCAAATGTGTTCAGTCCTGAGAACATTTAGCGCTTTATAGACCAGAAAAATGATTTTAAAGTCCATCTTCTGACACACAGGGAGTCAGTGCAGCGACTTAAAACACACATTAAACCAGAACTGAGACAAACACAGAAACCATTCTGTGCAGACCACAATGAGGCTGCATGATGAGCATATAAACTACTGTAGCTGCTCAACATGACCTTTTATCTGTCTGCTTGGTGATATTACAGACAGCACTTCAGCTATATATCATAACAGCTGCTGGTAAAACATTATAAACTCTCACTGAGCTGCTGTTAGCTTCATTACTGTGATAAGAGATGCAGAGAGGCTAACCTGCTCAGACACTATTAAACAACACATGGGCCTGTTTCTAAATCAGTCGGTTCCATAATAAGAATAGATGATGAAGCCCTGGTCGCCACTGCAGAAATGAAATGTATATATCAAATATAGTTAAAGTTTTGACAATGAGTCTGAGAGGAGATACTTGGACTCCATCAAAAGATTCAACACGTTCTATGAAATCAGGGCTGAGCAGGATTACAACCACAACAGAGTGTAATTCAGAAAAATGGTTTATTACGTAAACAGCCAGTAAAGACAACAGTGCTCACTATCTGAGCAGGTGAAACTGTAGTCAACAAACACCTGCACAACCTGAAGGAGTCGTCATCAGAACACGGATACTCAGATACTCGGATACCCAGATACTCGGATACTCGGATACTCAGATACTCGGATACCCAGATACTCAGATACTCAGGTGTCCTGCTGCTTCAGGCTCCTGTTGTTGCTCGTCTCCAGGTTTGGTCTCGTCCGTCACCTGCAGGAAGAAAAAGAGGAGCAGTGGTAGTTTCAAGTCTCTTTGTGGAGGTTTTGTGTGTTTGTGGAGGTTTGGCTGTTTTAGGAGGTTTTGTGTGTTTGTAGAGGTTTTGTGTGTGTTTGTGGAGGTTTTGTCTATTTTAGGAGATTTTGTGTGTTTGTGGAGGTTTTGTTTGTTTGTTGAGGTTTTGTGTGTTTGTAGAGGTTTTGTGTGTTTGTGGAGATTTTGTGTGTTTGTGGAGGTTTTGTGTGTTTGTGGAGGTTTTGTTTGTTTGTTGAGGTTTTGTGGTTTGTAGAGGTTTTGTGTGTTTGTGGAGGTTTTTTTTATTGTTTTAGAGTTTTTGTGTGTTTGTTGTTGTGTTGTTTTTGTGGTAGTTGTTTGTCCTCCACAAAGAGACCTGAGTCTATTTTTGTTGGTCTTGAGTTTCCGTGTGGAGGTTTCAGTCTCCTGAAATGACTTTTCATAATTTGTTTAAATGGAGTTTTAATCTAATGGGAAGTAAATTTGAACATTTATTGGTGTAAAGTTACTCTGTACGTTCATTTAAGTAGTGTACTTAAGTTACATTTTCAGGTACATGCACTTTTCTTGAGCATTTCTATTTTTACTGCTTTGGACTGATTTACAATTTATATTTTCACTGCACGTTATTTAACAGCTTACATTTTACAACAATTTTTAGTCAATAGTTACTTTGCATATTCATATAATTAATACAATTATCTCCACATGCGGGACTAATAAAGGAATTTCTGATTCTGATTCTGATCAATTACTGATCTCATCTATAAAATATTTCACATGTGTACATACAACAATCCACCACAAGATTCAAACCAATGACAGGTGAAATGAATAACATTGATCATGTTGTTTCTAATGCCATGTTCTGCTGAGAAACCTTGAGTCCTAGCATTCACGTGGACGCCTGTTTGAGAAGCACCACTCACCCAAACACCGCTGCAGAAGAGCGGCCTCTCATGGCAAAGACACTCCTCGATGGAAGTGCCCCCCAGCAGGAGAATACAGCTGCAACACTGCAAAAAGTGCTCAGGAACAACCCGAGGAACATGACAAAGAGCTCAGAGTGTCAACCTGGCCTCTGAATTCCCCAGATCTCAATCCAACTTAATGTCCGTTGGATGTACCATGAGCCGAGGACGATCCATGGGGGCCCCAACATGGATGGGACTTGGCTCTGGTGCATCCCACAGATGCTCAACTGGATTGGGATCTGAGGAATTCAAAGGCCAACTCAACACCTTGAGTTCTTTGTCAGGTTCATCGGACCATTCCTGAGCCGTTTCTGCGGTGTTGCAGGTGAGTTGTCCTGCAGGGGGGGCGCTGCCATCAAGGAGTGCTGTTGCCTTGAGGGGGCGTCCACATAAACGCCAGGACTCCAGAGTTTCCAGCAGAACATTTGATTGTAACAAGATGATCAATGCTCACTTCACCTGTCAGTGTTTCAATGTTTTGGCTGATGGTGTACATACATGTTAAATACTTCATATAAAGAGATCAATAACACGCATTAAGGTGTTAACAGCCTTGCTGTTTACATTTTCCTCAACACATTTAAAATGCTACTTCTACTTCTCCTATTGTATTTAACTACAAATGACTTTTCATTATTTGTTTAAATGGAGTTTAAATTTAATTTAATGAGAAGTAAATTTGAACATTTACATTGGTGTAAAGTTACTCTGTACATTCCTTTAAGTGGTGTACTTAACTTCAGTTTTGAGGTACATGTGCTGTTCTTGAGTATTTCTTTTTTCACAACATTATTTAGTTAATAGTTACTTTGTAGATTCATATAATTAATACAAAATATTAACTGATCAACGTGACGTATTATCACAGATTAAGACACATACTCTTAG
The DNA here is from genome assembly GCF_900880675.1 of Sparus aurata. Classification (NCBI taxonomy): domain Eukaryota; kingdom Metazoa; phylum Chordata; class Actinopteri; order Spariformes; family Sparidae; genus Sparus; species Sparus aurata. The sequence goes on along the minus strand of NW_022045197.1, from coordinate 1,012 downwards.
AGCAATTCTGGAGAAAGACAGCTGATTGTTGAGTCTCATTCTCAGGTTGTTAAATAACGACCTTTCTGGGCTATTAGCAGGACTCATAGAGAGATCAGTTATAGACAGTGAGAAGAAGTCTATTTTTATATACATTTTATTTCAAGATATATTTTTGTGTGTGTGTGTGTGTATATATATATATATAAATGTATATATATATATATATATATATATATATATATATGTACACACACACACACACACACACACACCCTGAGCATGTCCCTAGCCAGGCACAAGGCCCAACTAAACACGCACACTATCTAATTCATAAAGTATTTAACATGTGTATACACAGAGAGCCTTAACATTAGAACCAGTGACAGGTGAAATAAATAACATGGATCATTGTGTACCAATGCCATGCTCGGCTGTGAAACCATGAGTCCTAGCATTCATGTGGATGTCTCTTTGACAAACACCAGTCACCCAAACACAGCTGCAGACCGAGTACACCCCCTCATGGCAGCAGCACTCCTTGATGGCAGTGCCCCCCCAGCAGGACAACGAGCCTGCAACACAGGCCCCTTTGCCATGAGGGGGTGTAGTTGGTCTGAACGGTGTTTGGGTGGGTGGTGTTTGTCAAAGAGGATCCACAGAAATGACAGAACTCAAAGTTTCCCAGCAGAACATTTGATTGTAACAAGATGATCAATGCTCACTTCACTTGTCAGTTGTTTTAATGTTTCAGCTGAACAGTGACGATATACATGTTAAATACTTTTCATTTTTTGCATACATTTAGTTTTTAACTATATTATTCATACTTTCACTGCACTTTGTCTAACAGCTTTTGCTACTTTGCAGATTCATATAATCAATATTAAATATTCGCTGATCAAACATGATTATTATAGATTAAGTTATGCGGCATTAAAAGCAGAAAGTTGAGACCTTAAAGAGGAAATGTGAGACAAGCCAGTGTGCTGCATATGGAGGACAATTATTAATCAATCGATTAATTGCATGA
>NW_022045196.1:0-37692 GCF_900880675.1 Sparus aurata | reverse complement strand
TCATGTTTAGGCAAAAGCATGAGGCTGTGTGGGGATTTTTCAGTGAATTTAACATTTTACATCCAAAAATATCACAATTAGGAACAAACTGAGCACATGGATGATATGGAAGTGGATTTTACTGCTCATATTGATATTAGTATTAGTTAAAAACTTATAATACTCCAAACTATAGTTTTTTTAATCAACTTTGCATTCTATATGACACATGATTGGGTAAAGTATAAAGACCAATATACAAGTCTTAAGGACTGGATGTCCTTAATGTGCTCAGACAAATGGACACCCACAGTTCCATGACAGCTTGGCAAATTCCTGCTGCTGAAGAAGATGGTGAAATACGTTTGCCATATCTATCAATCAATCAAATTCTATTTGTATAGCACTATTCATACAGCGAAGTAACACAAAGTGCTGAACACAGTTCAAAACAATACCTCCCACCCATCCCCCCTACACATATACATACACGGCAAACAATTAAAACAGGGACTTAGGAACTGAAGAAGTGCTATCTTGATTAAAACACAATCAATAAATCACAATCGTTAACAAAATGTCAGGAACAAGACACTGTTGTTAATAAAATACTTAATTTAAACAGCATAGTAGGGTCAAAAAGTCTTGAGACCACCAGTCAGAGCACCCACACATGGCACCCGTCCTGAGCGGCACCCTCTCCACCACAAACGACGATATAGGTCCAACAATCCGAGCAACTCCCCCTAAAGAGCAGCTACTCAATGTACTGTACCTTGTTTGATTATCAGGCAATCTGCTGAGATTAGTCCTATAGTTGGGGCTGCATTACTACTAGATGATAGATGACAGATTAATGATTAGTGGGAATGATCATTTTTGAAACACAGTGATTTGACAGTTGTGCAAACATATTTTTCTTACATCTGGAGACCAAGTTTTATGAGCAGGGACATCTGTGCAGCAGTTTTGTTTCTTTTTTGTGTGCGTGTGCTCATGTCTCTCTTGTGTCTGTTGTCTTCAGTATAAAACTCCCCTTGCCAAGCGTGAGGGGCAGAAAGCATAAAGAGTTGATGCCTTCCCCATCGGTGTCGGTGACATTTCTTGCAATCCCAAAATGCAGATAATGGCTTTTTCACTGCAGCGAGGTGCGCAGCGAGCGGAGTTTTGTGCTTCACCGACCAAGTGACGAGAGGGCGCAGCGGCAGGGAGACGTGTGGGCGAGGGAGTTGTAAAGAGGGGAATGGAAGGGAGGGGTGGGCGCTATAGGAGGACTGCAGGAGTGGAGAGCAGAGAGGAGAAGGAAACTGCAGGCCTCCCCCCCCCCCCCCCCGCATAGCTCTCCCTTCAGTCAGTCGGTTGTGGAGAGAAACGCTGTCACAGTTCAGAGCTGTGTGACTGAAGAAAGACTCAGCATGCAGGAAACCAAGAAGGAGGAAGTGGCAGAATAACTAAGCATCTCACACACACTCCGGGGTCTCTTGGGAAGGACATGTGTGAAGCAGATGCACACATACACACACGCTCATGTAGCCCTTCATTGTGATCCATTGTTCCTCTGGCTTATCCTCAGATCAAGAACTGCAGGCCTCCATGCACGGTGCATCTTTCTCCTTCATGTGTGTGTTAAGGGGCTCGGTGTGGCCTCGGTGTTGAGTGTTTCCAGGACTGATTAAATATTTACCAGTGGGGTAGGTGTAGGCAGGGATCGCAGCTTCACACGATGAGCTTTTTGACCTCTAGGCTACAGTAGAGCGCTGCAGGGCCGGCGAGTCAGGAAATGGGGAAAGTCAAAGCTGCGTAGCCTCACGAGCGTGTGTTTGTGTAACCATAAGCCTCTCTGTGTGCACATGCATGTTGTAGGCATGGCAACCGCTCTCGCTTTCTGTCACAAACCTGACCTTGCTCTTGATTTATATGGCTTTACCCCCCCCCCCCCCCCCCCCCCCAACACACACTCACTCACTAAATACACTAAATGCACCTCCTCTCCTATTCTACTGTTATCCGTCTGTGTGTAATCTTGAAAATCCTGGGTGGAGTTGAGATTATATGACGAAAACGGTCTGGATAACACACTGTTGATCTGTTGTGGGTTCTGAACCCTTTTGTGGACGGGGGTTTCCTGTGCTTCACGGTCATTTTGGGCACGTGTCCTATTTTAAGCTGGACTCAAAGACGATGCTTTTGAAGGACACATTTGTGAGGAAGTAACCGCACATGACTCTGCTTGGGGGAACCCGCTGCAAGAACAACCAGTTCCTAACACTCGTTTCGGTTTTGTGTGAGAGTAAGGAGAACAGTTGCGGCTGCTAAGTTACTGCCGGTGACACTAATTAAGACGCTAAGAGGCTGTTGGAGAGGTTGAAGACGAAGTGATGTGGAGAGAAGGCCGAGGAAGAGAGGCGAATAACTGGAGGCAACAAAGGAGAAGGGAAGGGAGCGTTCTTCAATTGTCATTCCAAGTGCCGAGCACAAACACGACCGCCCGTAAAGTCAAAACGCTGCCTCATCATCTTTTACATCCTCCTCGCTGTCATCAGCCGTTGCACAATGGGTGCTACATTTTATATTATAGTAGGCATCAATAACAAAGTCTGGGTTTCTTCCATTTTATGACAGATGACCCGTTCATTAATTCACACAGAGATCTACGACTTTGAACAACTGTCATTTTTAGTGCAGAGTCTCAGAATGGTTTTAAAAACGCACCCAAAAGTATGTCAGCCACTGATAAAATGAGAAAAAACAATGTGTAAATTAGTGAGTGATGGCTTTAAAAGTGAGTGATAAGCATTACAGGTGCTGGTAGAAATGGGGGGGCACACAGCTAGCCTGTCCACTAAAACCACAATTGGTCTTTCAAATGATAAATGACATGTTAATTAGTGAGTGACAGACTTTAGAGGTACTGGTAGCAGATTGTGATAGCCATAGACCAAACAAGGCTTCTTTTCTTAGCTCAGCTTTGCTTAGCGAAATAAATTCGCAAATGGGCACAGAACCGTGTTTGTTGTTCCCCCTTCGTGCTGAGCTAAGCTTACTGTAGGCTTAGCTTCACATTTACTGGAAAGATATGGGAGTAGCGTCGGCCTTCTCGTCTTACTCTCAGCCAGAAAGCCAATAAACATATTTCTGCATTCATCAGGGGAAGTATCTTAATGCAGGGTTTTTTCTTTCTGTTTGTCTGCACCCATCATTCCTCTCTTGTCTGCCTGTGATGGGAAGCACTTTCTTTCGTGGGTAAAAGTGCGAGCATTGCCCCTTTGAGGGCTTTCAATCTGGTAAATTCACTGAGCTCTCGTCATAGGGCCTGAGGGTAGACAGACGGAGGGAGAGAAAGATAACCAGAATAATTTCTTTTCTGCCTTATTTTCTGTTCCTCTATTCTTCTCTCGCTACTTTAGCTGCCTCCTTTTCTCTTGGCTCGCTTCCCTGCAGGGGCTGTTTGCATTTTACCTCTTGATGAGATGCCTCCTATCATTTTCAGTCACTCTGCTTGCTTGCCCCTTTTGGGTTCTGCTGACTAATAGTAGGATTTATGTGAAGAAACTGGGCATGTGCATTTGACAGTTTTGCAGGAGAGGGCTGCGTGTTTTTGCTCCGAGCTCCTACCAATGTTCATATTCACACTGGGATGTTGTGTTGCAACAATTCTCGGCATTTGGAGGGCCAGATAGCTGGAGATTGCAACATGGGACATGTGCATTAGCTGCCTTGTTTACTAAATACCAGTACACTATCTGAATATGGTACTACTCCTCAACCATCTGCTGTGCTCCCCTTTGCCAAGTTCCAATGAATGCCAGGAATTATGTGCAAATACGCCAGATCATTCAGACCTATGATCCTGGATCAGTTTACTTTAAAATATCTGGATTTGAACCCAGACTTAGAATATTTGGCTTCATTTCCTTTCCTAGATTGACATCTCTTTCTCGATTCACTTTTTTCTTTCCTGCTTCCTCAAACTCTTGAAACAACTATGAGCAAGCAGCTCATCCTCCAGGCATTCCGCTTGTCCAATATGTGAGCAGCAGTAAAAGATTCATGTCCGCACAAGGCAGCTCTGAAGGATGATTGTGCATAACTTGATGACTGTGCAACAGGATATTGCTGTAAAAGGGCAATGCATGCCCAGTGGGCCTTCCCATGCTTATTAAAGGTTAAGTAAATGCAATAAACCTTTATGGAAAGAACAATGCTCAGGACAGAAGATGGCTGTCGAGCTTTACCTCCAGCTGTATCCTCTGTTTTCAACCTTTTCAGAGCTGGAAAGTGTCAAGCGTTTCTTCGAAAACCCGATCACCATCTCACAGCCGAGTGTAAAACCTTGCCAGAGGAGTAGTAATGCATAATGCCGGCATCTGCTTGGCTGCGATCCCCAGTGAGCAGAGAGGCCTGTATTAACAAGGTTTGGACACGCCTTGGAGCTCGACGGAGCTAAACACTTCACATTCCACTGCAGGGTTAGAGGGAGGGGTTATGAACCGGGCAGAGGGGCTGGAGGTAAAGAGAATAGAGCTTTCTGTGACTGATTATATCACTTTGGGCTTCAGGATGTAGCCTAACATGCACTTAATGTATCATGATCTAGTCATTGCACGTGTGTGTGTGTGTGTGTGTGTGTGTGTGTGTGTGTGTGTGTGTGTGTGTGTGTGTGTGTGTGTGTGTGTGTACTTGTTTTCATGACAAATCAGGACAATTTTATGATAACACACCTTCACTATCAGGACACTTGGAAAAATGAGGACATTTTTGACGTCCTCATTTTTCTGAGCTCTCTACAGTGTTCTAGACCCCCCTAACATGCTCCCAGACCAAAAATCTCCAATGTACTGAAACATCACAATTTTAAGAAATGAAGTGTGTAAGTGTGTTTAGCATTTTTGCTCATCTTTGAGTACGCCAACTAGGGGCCAGTTTTGGAAGTTAACACACTTTTAACACACTTTCAGTGACGTCACTCTGCGGGTCCTCATATGTCACTTTGTTCAGACACACTAACACATTTGAAGCACTACTGCAATACACATATTCCATACAATAAGAGTCAAATAATAATAATAATAATAATAATAATAATAATAATAATAATTATCATCAACATCTGGGTCTTAGGTGCAATAAGTAATATCACCAACAGTAGCCTAAGGCATGTTAAGTGGGTGCAATGTATTGTGAAGGAACAACACTATTTAAAGCACTGGCAATAATCATATATGCAATATTTATTAGAATTATTACATTTTTAATAATTATAATCAATACTCTTCAACACTGTAGTAAACAAGTGTTACGCACAGTAAGCAGTAGGGTTGCAAAGGGGTGGAAACATTTCTGGGAACTTTCCATAGGAAGTTAAACTGGGAAATTTGGAAACTTACCATGTGAATAAATGGGAATTAATGGGAAATGTGGGGTAATTCATACAAACTCTGTCATAAGCAAGCATAAATATAACACTCAGACTTTTTGAATTATTTTCTTTTCGGCGTAACATTTTTGAAGCTGAAATAAGTAAATCCCACGGGAACCGTGGCAAAAGCCAGCCTCAGCTGACTCAACACTTCAGCCCGCACTATAAAGACGCTAGCAAGGTAGATGGTAGCAGTGTAGCAACAGGTGGAGCCCAACCGTTAACACTGGACATGGTCATCGGTGAACTCGAGAAAATACGCAACGATGTAACAGCTCACCACCTCCCTGAATACTGCCATGGCTCCTATAAAAGCATCTCTCCAAAAGATCGCTGATACCATAGCCTCACACACAGCTACCATCTCCGCAATGGAAACAACCCTCACTTCCCACTCAGGTGACCTGACGACTCTGCAGCGCGAAGTGGCCACACTAAAATCCAAGGTGGAGACCACCACTCAGATGAATGAAAAGCTACAGCTGGCAGCTTGGTTTCATGATCCAAACGGCAGAATCTCCTTGTGATTGGCATCCCAGAGGGAGCGGAAGGGACTGATGCTTGACTCTTCATGACTACGCTGTTCAGGGAGGTGACCGGAGATGCTTTACTGGATACTAGCTTTGAACTGGACCGAGCTCACCGCAGTCTGGGGCCGAAGCCAGCACAGGGTTCCCAGCCCATTGTTGTACGCTTTCACAGACACATCCAGAAAGAGCGAGTGCTGCTATGGGTGAAGAAAACACGGAGCATCTCCTACCAGGGTTATCCCATAAGGATCTTTGAGGATTTCAGCACCTCACTCACCAAGAAACAGGCATCATTCAACAAATTTAAGTCTCTCCTTTATAAGGATGGGATACGCTTCGGGTTGATATACCCGGCGCGGTTACGGGTCACCGTCGCATATTTGACTACTGTTTCTACTGTAATCTCAGCAGTAAGTGAAAACATAACGTCTCTTTACACATCTCCTTTAACTTTTTTGGTGCTCTATGAAAACTGGACTGAAGTTATAGGCAGACTGGTCTGCCTGGTAGGATTTGACTGTGCTGTTAAACATTAGTCCAAAGATTACCTATGAAGAGCACAATTGGTTTTTGTTAAGTACGGAAAACTGGAACACTAAGGTTTTTACGCTGTCAAATGGTAAATCAGAGGTGTACACATTTTCACAGCTGAAAAGGAAGCAAACTCCTATCAACTCAATCGGTTGTGTAAAGCAGTAGTTCCAGCATGCTCATCAGTGTTCAAGATGAGGTTAGGACAAATATGTAAGTTTCTTTGGAACTTGAAGGTGTCACTAAGGACATCTGCCTTTTCTCTTTTTTTGAATATCTTTGGTAGAGGAGTGTTCTTTTTTTCCTTAGACTCTCACGATGGCACTGTATATGTTGTTGCTACTTTGCTCAAAAGTACTGAAATGACTCAGCTAAGGCACCATATCATCAGAGCACTTGGAGGATTGATATTTTGGCACTGATTCCATGACTGACATAAGCCAGAAAGACATGTTACAAACCATCAGGCTCATGAGCTGGAACGTCAGGGGACTTGGTGGACCTATTAAAAGGACAAAAGTACTTTCACACCTTAAGAGTGTGAAAACAGTCATTGCGTTTCTACAAGAAACCCATCTTCGTCTATGCAACCACACCAGACTACGAAAACCCTGGGTTGGACAGGTTTTCCACTCCAACTTCAATAGTTGCTCAAGAGGCACAGCTATTTTTCTGCACAAGCAAGTACAGTTCTCATCAGAACAGGTCATATCTGATCCCAATGGCCGTTATATTATTGTCGTTGGTGTGCTGTTCCAAACTCCTGTTATTATGGTTTGTGTTTATGCCCCCCATCTGGGACTGCCCTAATTTTATGACTTCCCTATTCTTATCCATTCCAAGCCTAGATACACATCAACTCATCTTTGGAGGGGATCTTAACTTATCTGTCAATCCCACACTTGACAGATTGTGTTCAAGAAAACTAACTCAATCCAAAACAGCTAAATGTGTATCTGTATTCACAGATCAAATTGGCAGTGTGGACGTGCAGCGTTTTTTCCACCCAACAGCGAAAGAGTTTTCATTTCATTCCCAGGTTCATCAAACATACCCTTGAATAGACTACTTTTTTCTTGATAAGATTTTATTACCCTCAGTGAAACAATGTGAATAATTATTTCAGGCCATGCCCCCCTCTTATTAGATTTAGAACTAGTCCCTAAAACCAAAAGCCACTCAACCTGGAGATTAAACACTGGGCTATTATCATCCGACAAATTTTGTGGATTTATTTCTGACAGGATTTCACGCTTTCTCGAAAATAACAAATCTGACTCTACATCACCTTCTCTCCTGTGGGAAACCTTCGGTAATATGTGGAGAGATTATCTTATATAAAGCGAGGATACGAAAGGGTGAAAAACAAAGACAACTTGAACTGATGGAAACAACTCTTCAAATTGACAGACAACACTCCACTTCAGCCAATCCCACTCTCTAGATGGAGAGACTTAAATTACAGACTGAATTTGACCCCATTTCCACAAACAAAGTGGAGTTTCTTTTAAGGGGTACAAAGGGCACTTATTATGAATATGGAAACATGGCTAGCCGGTTACTGGCAAGGCAACTAAAACATCAATCCTCTTCCCAATTCATTGCACAAATTCGTAAGAACCCCCAAACTTCAGTTACAGACCCAACCGAGATAAATATTTTCACTTCATATTATTCTGATTTATATAAATCAGAAGCCTCTTCAGACACCACCTCAATGAACAAATTCTTAGATAACCTAGTCCATTGCCGCTTCTAGGTAGAATCAATTCTATCAGAATGAATGTCCTACCAAAATGTTTATTTCTTTTTCAGTGTCTACCTATATACCTGCCCAAAACTTTTATAAAGAATTGGATAAGATCATTTCACATTTCATTTGGTCGGGAAAGACTTCAAGGGCAAAGTACTCAATTTTGCAAAGAACCAAGGATGAGGGTGGCCTTGCTCTGCCGGATTTCAGGGCATACTATTGGGCAGCCAATATTCCAAAAATCTATACCTGGTACAACTCCCCCAGCACAGACTGGTGTCAGATGGAAGTCTACTCATGCAACTCCATCTCTTTATCAGCTTTAATATGTTCCCCTCTAAATGCACACCCTACTAAAGTCACCTCCAACCCAATTGTCTTGACTACTATAAAAATCCTGAAACAGTTTAAACGGCACTTCAAAATCACCTCTCTTTCCCCACTGATGCCCTTCTGTGAAAACCATTTATTTCCACCCACGGCCTTGATTCAACTTACACTCTGTAGAAAGAGAAAGGGCTGGTGAATTTTGATCAACTTTTCGACAAGGACATTTTGATCTCCTTTGAGAACTAAATTCGCCCTTCCATTTTTTTTTAGATATTTTCAAGCCAGAGATTTTGTTCGTTGTAATTCCCCGACTTCCCCCACAAACCATCTCGTACTCTCATTGATATAATTCTTTCTCTCCCTGCGGTCTGTGGGTTCATTTCAATTGTGGTGAAATTAATCTTGTCATCATTGTCATCCCCACTGGCAACTAGGAATTCATGGGAAAAGGAGCTAGGTGGTAACCTTGTCAGGCGAATGGTGGCAAAGGGCCCTTGACAGGGTTAACTCCACCTCATCTTGTGCCAGTCTGACATTAATTCAGTTCAAGGTCCTACATAGAATACATTTTTCCAAAGCTAAACTTGAAAAAAACTTTTTAATACAAGTGATACATGTGACAGATGCTCTCTGTCTTCAGCCAGTCATACACACATGTTTTTTTCCTGTCCGAGATTAAGCTCATTCTGGTCCTCTTTCTACAATACTCTTTCAAAAGCTCTAAACAGCTTTGGAGTCCTTTAACCTCCAACTTTGGTGTGCCTGAAGAATTCACGTAGCCCGCCGACGTATTTTACTTCTTTGGAAGGATAAGAATCCTCCCACCCCTAACTCTTAGCTAAAGGATCTAACGTAATTTCTACACTTAGAAAAAACCAAGTACAGTATTAGGGGGTGCTCCGATCAAATTTGATAAAACTTGGAATCCCATTCTTTACTTACTCAATTCCATTCCATCATTTGATGATTAAGATAGATGGTTCCAATTAAGATAAACTGATGTAACTTTTTTCCTTTTTTTTCCCAGTCAGGATTCTGAAAGACACCAGTAATAGTCTTGGTGTGATGATATGGTGGTCGAACACCAGGCACAACATACACAAACTGTTATAGTTAATTTTTGTTTTTTTCCCCAAGCATTGTGGGTCCCTCCTCTAATTGCCCCTTTTTACTTTTTGTTGGTTTGGCTACTGTTCACCCCCTCCTGTTTTTGTTTTTTGTATCCTTACTGATTGAACATACATTGTGTCTAGATAACCCAATAAAGATATGAAAAAAAATGCTGTATAAATGAATAGAAAGGCTAGATGAATAGATGAACACTCAATCAGTATGCTAAATCAAACTATAACCTACATTCTTGTATGAAAAAAGGCCAGCTGAAGGCAGAAGAAACACATCACAGTTGAGCTAGCTAGCACCATGATAGCTAGGCTCTTAAATTGTCAATGAAATGATGTTAGCTAGCTTACATTAGCATATCTGATTTACTTTTATTTGCTTGTTAAACTTGCATGCAGTAATGTGGCTTCAATAGTCCTGCTGTAGTGTGCAGGATACTAGAAATTAGTTGTGCTTGTGATTGAGGAATGCACAGAGCAGGGTAGCAATTCAACTGAATTTGAATTAGTTCAACTGATTTAATACAAATTCAGTTGAATTGAATTTGTATTAAATCAGTTGAATTAAACTGAATTTGTATTAAATCAGTTGAATTAATACAAATTCAGTTGAATTATTTCCCTGCTCTGTGCATTCAACTGAATTTGTATTAAATCTTGTTGTTTTAACTAAGATATAAGCAGGATATTTTTTAACTACATTTCAATTCCTTGTTAAAGGCTAATCAGCAATTTTGCAAATTTCCCATTATTCATGTTAATTCCTATAAATTCCCATATATTCCCTTTGATTCACATGGAAGGTTTCCAATTTTGAACATTCAAGGAATTTTGCAACCCTAATAAGCAGCACCATAAATTCTCACAGTGAACAACAATATCATATACTCTCATTCAATAGTTAGTGCTTAGCTCTGTACAGTAAAGATCTCAGTGTTCTGTATAGTAATCAGTCTTACGTGAATAAGCACCACTCAAATTCTCACAGTGCAATTGAGAACAATAACAACAACATTCTATATTCTTAATAAGAATCTAGGATATTGTTGTTACTGTTCTCAATTTCACAGTGAGAATGTATAAGCTGAATACGCTGACCATGCTGAGTGCGAGGGAAGGTCTTCAGGATCTGTTGTGCAGGGCCGGCAGCTCTTGTTTGAGAAATGTCTGGAAATGTAAAAAGTTTCAAAATGAGTCTGTGGAAGTTAATCCTCATGATCAATGCTGAAATCAAAATTGTGTTTTTCCTCTTGTTCCCACAACTGTACGTTTGAGCTTGTGTATGTACTTGTGTATAAATGTAAACAGTCCTCAAGGGTCAAAATCTGCACATACATCTTTCTGCATGGTACTTCTGTTACTTGATTTTGAATGTGTTTACATGTACATGTATTTACATTACATTGCAGTATTTTGTAATTGTATTTGACAGGGCTAATCAAGTTCAACCTGTGTGAGCACATGCTTTCTGCCTTAACCAGTGCAGTGGACTGTCCTTCATGGTAAACATATAGAAATTTTTGGACTGCAATAACCACATAAAATATATCTTACTTTTTAGAATGTAAACATTTGAACGCCATAGGAGAAGGCTAAGGATATAAACAACTCATACATGCTTATTTGTTCATGGTCATTTACTGGAAGGTGAGGTAATTACTAGTGGTTCTGTTCAGTAAAGATATCTAAAGTGCTAATTTACCCTCAATATATTGTTCATGTACATGATATGATGATTGATTAATTTAGTTAATATTAGTTAGATGTTTGTGGAACTCTCTGTTGTCGTCCACATGGAACAAAAGTACTGACAGAGGATTTCATATTTTGCATCAAAGTAATGATGATTTCTGATTGTATGTTGCAATTGAAAGCTGGCTGAACATGGCCACCAGTGAACAAGTAGTCTAAGTAACAGCCCACCACCACAGCAACCACAAATGGAGTGCATCATCCACTGCTTTGATGATAGAGATAAGCTGGTTTCACCTCAAAGTGTTGACTAATGACCAGGAATCTGAAGCTGAGTTGTCAACGCGAACTTGCACAGCAATTTACATTGCTGTTTACTGACAAATATCCCACTTTTCATGCAGTGTGGAGAACTCTGCTCAGGGCAGCTCGGATACAAAATCACGCTCGAGTATTGCAAGTGACAGAAGACATTCCTGAGGGACAGATTCCAGCAATTAACACAGAAAATGCTGCAGTATCTTCTCTATGAAGAAAGTTCATTGGTTGGAAAAGAAAAGCAAAGTGCTGATGGCTCTGCTCAAAGAAAGAATATAACGGTAGGGGAACACTGGGAGCAGAGCGCCACAATCGGTTTATGAGATTGGCAAATCATTGCATCCTGTTTTTATTCACATTTTACACAGCGTCCCAACTGGACTGGAATTGGGGTTGTGCATGAACAATATATTGAAGGTAAAGTTAGCACTTTAGATATCTAAACTGAACAGATATACAGAACCACTAGTACTTAACAACGCCTGCCAGTAAATGACCATGAGCAAACAAGCATGTACCAGTTGTTTATATCCATAGCCTTTTCCTATTGCATTCAAATGTTTACATTCTGAAAATGAAGATACATTTTATATAGTTATTGCAGTCCAGAAAATATGTTTACCAGGAAGGACAGTCCACTGCACTGGTTGAGGCAGGAAGCATGAGCTCACACAGATTGAACTTGATTACAGACATCCTGTGAGTAGTGTGGCCTTCCCTTTGAGTATGTCAAAATCTATTGCTCTTCAGCCCTGTCAAATACATTTATAAAATACTCACCCAAAGTAATGTAAATTTAGTATTTGTGTTTTGATCTTTAAGCATTGACAACTGTGAAATAACATACTGAGGTGGTCAAGCTTTACTTGTTGTCACCCAAAATGTTCTAAGAGACAACAACATTCCAGCAGGCAAGCAATATAAAAGAGCAATTCACATATTGCTATATGGTGGGTTAGTAACATTTTTAGTTAATTAGTATTCTACCTTAGGAACCTTTAGGTACAGCAAAAGTAGGTTGAACTGGGAGGTTCCTGTTGCTGCTGCTCTCATCCAGTTCAATATGGTCATCATCAGGGTCAGTCTCTCCTCCCTTTGTGTACCTATAAGTATTGATTGACATAGCCAACACTTCATTAATCATATTTTAAATTAAAATTTCCTTATACTTTTAACAATATAGCCTTGTGTAAAGTGCAGATGTTTAACAACTATTAAAACACTATTAAAAACCGACCAGTACACAATGCCAGCTTCATTTAGTAATTAATTTAGTCATTAAAAGTGGGTAATTAAGTTACTTCATTCACTGAGCAACTGTAAAATCCTTCAGAACAACACATTATACTACTTTCTTTTCTGGAGGTCCAGAAGTGCTGCTCTTGTTTTCATGACAAATTAGGACATTTTTAAAACACCACACCTATATAACACACCACAATCAGGACAGTGGGAAAAACATTTTCACATGCCTATGAAGTGTTGTTTAAGAACAGTTTCCCATACAACCGGAACCAGATTGACTGTAACAGCAGTTTGCAAAACATGACAACGTGACAACTCTCAACAACTTAGAAGCATTGTTCTTACCTGAACTCCGGTGTGTGCTGCTGAGCTTCGGCTGTAAACACGACGAGGAAAGTCCGTGACTGGTGAAGTTCCTGCATTAACAATTTCCTGTATCTCTTCCTTTCAAAATAAAAGCCCTCTAGCGTTATATACACAGTTCAGTCTTATACTAGGTTTCAGTTTTGTTTCCGTTTGATCATACAACTGCAGCTGGCAACTAGCTTTACACAATGATTGCGTTTGAGATCAGCGTTGGATGGTTAGTCAGTCAGTCAGTCAGTGATGCGGCATCTGATTGGGCGATAGACTGAACCTAATTGCAAAGCCCCGGATACGACTGCAGCGGAGCTCTCGTGAACGGCACATCCGGGACCTTCAGCGCTCAGAAGACATTTAATCCTTTGACGTCGATGCACCAACCTCATGAGGTAAAGTTGGCTCATTAGCTAGCTAATAGCTAGCAAACTGGATGGGATATATAATAAATGGTAATTAATTACTGAAGTTGTTGCTAAATATAACTGTTCATAACAATGCAAACCTGAGTTAAAGGGACGATTCTCCAAACAAACTTTTTCATCTTCAACTGCAGAGACAGTTAATAAGATAATTAGCAGGCTAATTAGCAAAACGGAATTCACACACGCAGTGGACTTAAACAAACTGGAAGGGATGTATCATAAATGGTAATTAATTACTTTTGTTTAATCTTCAAAAGCAGATAGTAGAGGTTGTTGCTAAATATAACTGTTCATAACAATGCAAAACTGAGTTAAAGGGACAATTCTCCAAACAAACTTTTTTATCTTCAACTGCAGCGACAGTCAAAGTTGTTTGTAACTGTTTTTTTTTTCTTTATGGAATTTAGATGATGTTTTCCTATTTAACACAAATTGATGATACTAGTAATTCAGTACAAGTAGAGTACAGTTTTATGATGATTTTAAATCAGTATTTATCTTTTAAGTTGCTTTGTTGGTGCTTTGGTAGATTAATATTATTTGTTAAAGTGTTTTAATGTTTAATGACATTTGCACAGAGTTTACACTGATCTATTAGCATGATCAGCAAATGAGTTATGAATAATACCATTTAAAAGTCCTCTATGATTCAAATAAGTACTGGTCTCGTTGACTTTTTGTCATCTTCTCATCTACATGTTTGCAGGTTGAGGAGTACATGAAGGAAAGAGCATGTCAAAAAGAAGAGCCAGACAGGTAATTACACATTAATTTATTCTATTTGGAATTAAGTAGATGTCTCAGTTGGGCCCAGTGCATACATGAAATGCCCTTTCACTGTATCAAAACAATCAGTTTGTGTGAAATGTTCACAATATCAATGTTAGTCTTACTTGTTTTTGAATGGCTTAGCAGAAAGAAATTAGCTACACCATTTGTTAGCTCTAACCTCCCCTTAAAGCATCAAATTGATCTTTATTCTCACAAAATTCTTCATTTGTAGTCCTTTTTGCTAACGTTTTTGTGCATGTTACATCTGCTGATCAGTTTACATAATTGGATTTTGGGGTGTGTAGATCATTTCACAACAGTGTGGGGTTTAGAGCTTTCTTTGACAAAAACAGAAGAAGCTAGAAGTCGGGAACATGGACTCTATATGTGTTCAGTCGTCATGTCCTCATATTGTTTTAGGCTGTGAAAGACTTGAGTGTGTTTCAGTTGATGTCCCCATATTGTCTGACCCAACGACTGTAGAGTGTGTGTTACGTGTCCTCATAATGTTGGGTAGCAGATGCTGTACAGTGTTAGCAGTTTCTATAGAGTTTGGCATAATGCGCCTAGATCCTCCTGTGAATTATGTTTACTGAAACAAGTATGATCATTTGTTCATTAATTAGTCAGGATTTATAGTAGAGAATATGTCTGACACTGTATTGTTGTGTTTTGTTGCAGACACCAAGTGTTCAGATCCTGACTCAACCTTCTACAGACCAAGAAGCAAGCGAGAGATCCACTTCATCCTTCCAACAGGTAATTACACATTAATTTGTTCTATTTGGAATTAAGTAGATGTCTCAGTTGGCTCCATTGCATACATGAAATGCCCTTTCACTGTATTAAAACAATCAGTTTGTGTGAAATGTTCACAATATCAATGTTGGCATTACTTGTTTGTGAATAGCTGAGCAGAGAGAAATTGGCTATACCATTTGTTAGCTCTAACTTCCCCTTAAAGCATCTAATTAATCTTTATTCTCACAAAATTCTTCATTTTTAGTCCTTTTTGCTAATGTTTTTGTCCATGTTAGATCTGCTGATCAGTTTGCATGATTGGATTTCTGGGGATGCAGATCATTTCACATCAGTGTAGGGTTTAGATCTTTCTTTGACAACAACAGAAGATGTTTGAAGTCAGGAACATGGACTCTATATGTGTTCAGTCGTCATGTCCTCATATTGTTTTAGGCTGTGAAAGACTTGAGTGTGTTTCAGTTGATGTCCTCATGGTCTGACCCATCGAATGTAGAGCGTGTGCTACATGTCCCCATATTGTTTTAGGCTGTGAAAGACTTGAGTGTGTTTCAGTTGATGTCCCCATATTGTCTGACCCAACGACTGTAGAGAGTGTGTACCATGTCCCCATATTGTTATAGGCTGTGAAAGACTGAGTGTGTTTCAGGTGATGTCCCCATATTGTCTGACCCAACGACTGTAGAGTGTGTGTTACATGTCCCCATATTGTTGGGTAGCAGATGATGTACAGTGTTAGCAGTTTCTATGGAGTTTGGCATAATGCGCCTAGATCCTCCTGTGAATTACGTTCACCGAAACAAGTATGATCATTTGTTCATTAATTTGTCAGGATTTATAGTACAGAATATGTCTGACACTGTATTGTTGTGTTTTGTTGCAGACACCAAGTGTTCAGATCCTGACTCAACCTTCTACAGACCAAGAAGCAAGCGAGAGATCCACTTCATCCTTCCAACAGGTAATTACACATTCATTTATTCTATTTGGAATTAAGTAGATGTCTCAGTTGGCTCCAGTGCATACATGAAATGCCCTTTCACTGTATTAAAACAATCAATTTGTTTAAAATGGTCACAATAACAATGTTAGCATGACTTGTTTTTGAATAGCTTAGCAGAAAGAAATTGGCTATACCATTTGTTAGCTCTAACTTCCCCTTAAAGCATCAAATTAATCTTTATTCTCACAAAATTCTTCATTTTTAGTCCTTTTTGCTGATGTTTTTGTCCATTTTAGATCTGCTGATCAGTTGACATGATTGGATTTCTAGGGATGCAGATCATTTCACATCAGTGTGGGGTTTAGAGCTTTCTTTGACAACAACAGAAGAAGTTAGAAGTCAGGAACATGGACTCTATATGTGTTCAGTCGTCATGTCCCCATATTGTTTTAGGCTGTGAAAGACATGAGTGTGTTTCAGTTGATGTCCTCATGGTCTGACCCATCGACTGTAGAGCGTGTGTACCATGTCCTCATATTGTTTTAGGCTGTGAAAGACTGAGTGTGTTTCAGGTGATGTCCCCATATTGTCTGACCCAACGACTGTAGAGTGTGTGTTACATGTCCTCATATTGTTTTAGGCTGTGACAGACTTGAGTGTGTTTCAGGTGATGTCCCCATATTGTCTGACCCAACGACTGTAGAGTGTGTGTTACGTATCCTCATAATGTTGGGTAGCAGATGCTGTACAGTGTTAGCAGTTTCTATAGAGTTTGGCATAATGCGCATAGATCATACTGTGAATTATGTTTACTGAAACAAGTATGATAATTTGTTCATTAATTAGTCAGGATTTATAGTACAGAATATGTCTGACACTGTATTGTTGCGTTTTGTTGCAGACACCAAGTGTTCAGATCCTGACTCAACCTTCTGCAGACCAAGAAGTGAGCAAGAGATCCACTTCATCCTTCCAACAGGTAATTACACATTAATTTATTCTATTTGGAATTAAGTAGATGTCTCAGTTGGCTCCATTACATACATAAAATGCCCTTTCACTGTATTAAAGCAATCAGTTTGTGTGAAATGTTCACAATATCAATATTGGCATCACCTGTTTTTGAATAGCGTAGCAGAAAGAAATTGGCTATACCATTTGTTAGCGCTGACTTCCCCTTAAAGCATCAAATTAATCTTTATTCTCACAAAATTCTTTATTTTTAGTCCTTTTTGCTGATATTTTTGTCCATCTTACATCTGCTGATTAGTTTGCATGATTGGATTTCTGGGGATGCAGATCATTTCACATCAGTGTAGGGTTTAGATCTTTCTTTGACAACAACAGAAGATGTTTGAAGTCAGGAACATGGACTCTATATGTGTTCAGTCGTCATGTCCTCATATTGTTTTAGGCTGTGAAAGACTTGAGTGTGTTTCAGTTGATGTCCTCATGGTCTGACCCATCGAATGTAGAGCGTGTGCTACATGTCCCCATATTGTTATAGGCTGTGAAAGACTGGGTGTGTTTCAGGTGATGTCCCCATATTGTCTGACCCAACGACTGTAGAGTGTGTGTTACATGTCCTCATATTGTTGGGTAGCAGATGATGTACAGTGTTAGCAGTTTCTATGGAGTTTGGCATAATGCGCCTAGATCCTCCTGTGAATTACGTTCACCGAAACGAGTATGATCATTTGTTCATTAATTTGTCAGGATTTATAGTACAGAATATGTCTGACACTGTATTTTTGTGTTTTGTTGCAGACACCAAGTGTTCAGATCCTGACTCAACCTTCTGTAGACCAAGAAGCGAGCGAGAGATCCACTTCATCCTTCCAACAGGTAATTACACATTAATTTGTTCCATTTGGAATTAAGTAGATGTCTCATTTGGCTCCATTGCATACATGAAATGCCCTTTCACTGTATTAAAACAATCAGTTTGTGTGAAATGTTCACAATATCAATATTAGCATCACCTGTTTTTGAATAGCATAGCAGAAAGAAATTGGCTATACCATTTGTTAGCTCTGACTTCCCCTTAAAGCATCAAATTAATCTTTATTCTCACAAAATTCTTTATTTTTAGTCCTTTTTGGTAATATTTTTGTCCATGTTACAACTATTGATCAGTTTACATGATTGGATTTCTGGGGATGCAGATCATTTCACATCAGTGTAGGGTTTAGAGCTTTCTTTGACAACAACAGAAGAAGTTTGAAGTCAGGAACATGGACTCTATATGTGTTCAGTCGTCATGTCCTCATATTGTTTTAGGCTGTGAAAGACTTGAGTGTGTTTCAGTTGATGTCCTCATGGTCTGACCCATCGAATGTAGAGCGTGTGCTACATGTCCCCATATTGTTTTAGGCTGTGAAAGACTGAGTGTGTTTCAGGTGATGTCCCCATATTGTCTGACCCATCGACTGTAGAGTGTGTGTTACATGTCCTCATATTGTTGGGTAGCAGATGATGTACAGTGTTAGCAGTTTCTATAGAGTTTGGCATAATGAGCCTAGATCCTCCTGTGAATTATGTTTACTGAAACAAGTATGATAATTTGTTTATTAATTAGTCAGGATTTATAGTAGAGAATATGTCTGACACTGTATTGTTGTGTTTTGTTGCAGACACCAAGTGTTCAGATCCTGACTCAACTTTCTGCAGACCAAGAAGTGAGCATGAGATCCACTTCATCCTTCCAACAGGTAATTACACATTAATTTATTCTATTTGGAATTAAGTCTATGTCTCTGTTGGCTCCAATGTATATATGAAATGCCCTTTCACTGTATTAAAACAATCAGTTTGTGTGAAATGTTCACGATATCGATGTTAGCATTACTTGTTTATGAATAGCTGAGCAGAGAGAAATTGGCTATACCATTTGTTAGCTCTAACTTCCCCTTAAAGCATCTAATTAATCTTTATTCTCACAAAATTCTTCATTTTTAGTCCTTTTTGCTAATGTTTTTGTCCATGTTAGATCTGCTGATCAGTTTACATGATTGGATTTCTGGGGATGCAGATCATTTCACATCAGTGTAGGGTTTAGAGCTTTCTTTGACAACAAAAGAAGAAGTTTGAAGTCAGGAACATGGACTCTATATGTGTTCAGTCGTCATGTCCCCATATTGTTTTAGGCTGTGAAAGACTTGAGTGTGTTTCAGTTGATGTCCTCATGGTCTGACCCATCGAATGTAGAGCGTGTGCTACATGTCCTCATATTGTTTTAGGCTGTGAAAGACTGAGTGTGTTTCAGGTGATGTCCCAATATTGTCTGACCCAACGACTGTAGAGTGTGTGTTACATGTCCTCATATTGTTTTAGGCTGTGACAGACTTGAGTGTGTTTCAGGTGATGTCCCCATATTGTCTGACCCAACGACTGTAGAGTGTGTGTTACGTATCCTCATAATGTTGGGTAGCAGATGCTGTACAGTGTTAGCAGTTTCTATAGAGTTTGGCATAATGCGCCTAGATCCTCCTGTGAATTACGTTCACCGAAACGAGTATGATCATTTGTTCATTAATTTGTCAGGATTTATAGTACAGAATATGTCTGACACTGTATTTTTGTGTTTTGTTGCAGACACCAAGTGTTCAGATCCTGACTCAACCTTCTGTAGACCAAGAAGCGAGCGAGAGATCCACTTCATCCTTCCAACAGGTAATTACACATTAATTTGTTCCATTTGGAATTAAGTAGATGTCTCATTTGGCTCCATTGCATACATGAAATGCCCTTTCACTGTATTAAAACAATCAGTTTGTGTGAAATGTTCACAATATCAATATTAGCATCACCTGTTTTTGAATAGCGTAGCAGAAAGAAATTGGCTATACCATTTGTTAGCTCTAACTTCCCCTTAAAGCATCAAATTAATCTTTATTCTCACAAAATTCTTTATTTTTAGTCCTTTTTGGTAATATTTTTGTCCATGTTACAACTATTGATCAGTTTACATGATTGGATTTCTGGGGATGCAGATCATTTCACATCAGTGTAGGGTTTAGAGCTTTCTTTGACAACAACAGAAGAAGTTTGAAGTCAGGAACATGGACTCTATATGTGTTCAGTCGTCATGTCCTCATATTGTTTTAGGCTGTGAAAGACTTGAGTGTGTTTCAGTTGATGTCCTCATGGTCTGACCCATCGAATGTAGAGCGTGTGCTACATGTCCCCATATTGTTTTAGGCTGTGAAAGACTGAGTGTGTTTCAGGTGATGTCCCCATATTGTCTGACCCAACGACTGTAGAGTGTGTGTTACATGTCCTCATATTGTTGGGTAGCAGATGATGTACAGTGTTAGCAGTTTCTATAGAGTTTGGCATAATGAGCCTAGATCCTCCTGTGAATTATGTTTACTGAAACAAGTATGATAATTTGTTTATTAATTAGTCAGGATTTATAGTAGAGAATATGTCTGACACTGTATTGTTGTGTTTTGTTGCAGACACCAAGTGTTCAGATCCTGACTCAACTTTCTGCAGACCAAGAAGTGAGCATGAGATCCACTTCATCCTTCCAACAGGTAATTACACATTAATGTATTCTATTTGGAATTAAGTCTATGTCTCTGTTGGCTCCAATGTATATATGAAATGCCCTTTCACTGTATTAAAACAATCAGTTTGTGTGAAATGTTCACGATATCGGTGTTAGCATTACTTGTTTGTGAATAGCTGAGCAGAGAGAAATTGGCTATACCATTTGTTAGCTCTAACTTCCCCTTAAAGCATCTAATTAATCTTTATTCTCACAAAATTCTTCATTTTTAGTCCTTTTTGCTAATGTTTTTGTCCATTTTAGATCTGCTGATCAGTTTACATGATTGGATTTCTGGGGATGCAGATCATTTCACATCAGTGTAGGGTTTAGAGCTTTCTTTGACAACAACAGAAGAAGTTTGAAGTCAGGAACATGGACTCTATATGTGTTCAGTCGTCATGTCCCCATATTGTTTTAGGCTGTGAAAGACTTGAGTGTGTTTCAGGTGATGTCCCCATATTGTCTGACCCAACGACTGTAGAGTGTGTGTACCAAGTCCTCATATTGTTATAGGCTGTGAAAGACTGAGTGTGTTTCAGTTGATGTCCCCATATTGTCTGACCCAACGACTGTAGAGAGTGTGTACCATGTCCTCATATTGTTATAGGCTCTGAAAGACTGAGTGTGTTTCAGGTGATGTCCCCATATTGTCTGACCCAACGACTGTAGAGAGTGTGTACCATGTCCTCATATTGTTATAGGCTCTGAAAGACTGAGTGTGTTTCAGGTGATGTCCCCATATTGTCTGAACCAACGACTGTAGAGTGTGTGTTACATGTCCTCATATTGTTGGGTAGCAGATGATGTACAGTGTTAGCAGTTTCTATAGAGTTTGGCATAATGCGCCTAGATCCTCCTGTGAATTACGTTCACCGAAACGAGTATGATCATTTGTTCATTAATTTGTCAGGATTTATAGTACAGAATATGTCTGACACTGTATTTTTGTGTTTTGTTGCAGACACCAAGTGTTCAGATCCTGACTCAACCTTCTGTAGACCAAGAAGCGAGCGAGAGATCCACTTCATCCTTCCAACAGGTAATTACACATTAATTTGTTCCATTTGGAATTAAGTAGATGTCTCATTTGGCTCCATTGCATACATGAAATGCCCCTTCACTGTATTAAAACAATCAGTTTGTGTGAAATGTTCACAATATCAATATTAACATCACCTGTTTTTGACTAGCGTAGCAGAAGGAAATTGGCTATACCATTTGTTAGCTCTAACTTCCCCTTAAAGCATCAAATTAATCTTTATTCTCACAAAATTCTTTATTTTTAGTCCTTTTTGCTGAAATTTTTGTCCATCTTACATCTGCTGATTAGTTTGCATGATTGGATTTCTGGGGATGCAGATCATTTCACATCAGTGTAGGGTTAAGATCTTTCTTTGACAACAACAGAAGATGTTTGAAGTCAGGAACATGGACTCTATATGTGTTCGGTCGTCATGTCCTCATATTGTTTTAGGCTGTGAAAGACTTGAGTGTGTTTCAGTTGATGTCCCCATATTGTCTGACCCAACGACTGTAGAGAGTGTGTACCATGTCCCCATATTGTTATAGGCTGTGAAAGACTGAGTGTGTTTCAGTTGATGTCCCCATATTGTCTGACCCAACGACTGTAGAGAGTGTGTACCATGTCCTCATATTGTTATAGGCTCTGAAAGACTGAGTGTGTTTCAGGTGATGTCCCCATATTGTCTGACCCAACGACTGTAGAGAGTGTGTACCATGTCCTCATATTGTTATAGGCTCTGAAAGACTGAGTGTGTTTCAGGTGATGTCCCCATATTGTCTGACCCAACGACTGTAGAGTGTGTGTTACATGTCCCCATATTGTTGGGTAGCAGATGATGAACAGTGTTAGCAGTTTCTATAGAGTTTGGCATAATGCGCATAGATCATACTGTGAATTATGTTCACTGAAGCAAGTATGATCATTTGTCTATTAATTAGTCAGGATTTATAGTAGAGAATATGTCTGACTCTGTATTGTTGTGTTTTGTTGCAGACATCAAGCGTTCAGATCCTTATTCAATTTTCTGCAGACCAAGATATGAGCAAGAGATCCACTTCATCTTTCCAACAGGTAATTACACATTAATTTATTCTATTTGGAATTAAGTAGATATCTCAGTTGGCCCCCGTGCATACATGAAATGCCCTTTCACTGTATCAAAACAATCAGTTTTTTTTTAAAATGTTCACAATATCATCGATATCACCATTGGATTTCTGGGGAAGTAGATCAATTTACATCAGTGTAGGGTTTAGAGCTTTCTTTGACAACAACAGAAGAAGTTAGAACCACTATTATTTCTATTTTTGCTATAATTAATTGCATCATAATTTTTAGTTACAGTTCTGTGTAATCTCAAACAAATAATGAATCTCTGTCATTTCAATTAGGGTCAGCCAGACCACTGGAGGTGTCTCCTTCCACCAGACAGCTACTGCAAGGCAAGTAAGACAGCTGCCTTCTTCTCCTTCATTCAAAAATGTTATGTTCTTTTACTGAGGATATTCACTATTTGAGGAAATATTGTATAAACTTAACTAGGACTAAGGTTTTTTACATTAAATTCTTGATATGGACAGTCAAGAGCAAGCCGCCATCTGCAAAATCTAAAGCGGCATCATGCTCGGTGTGAGGAACGTTACGATGAGGCCAAGAAAAAGATATTTGAGAGAGAGAGGCAGATGATTTTGAGTCTGTTAACCAGAATGAATAATTCTGTGAGTACGCAAATAGGTCATACGGTCATATGCAAATTAATTCTTTTCAAGGTATTCATTTTACAAGAACCTCCATGGGCCTAGCAGATTTTTTCTCATTCACTTGTTGTTTCCAGTTCATGCACCATGTTTGAAAGACAAAGTTGCAACAGATTTTTTCTCTCAAAATATTAGTTATACTTCTATGCGATAGGTGAGTCATAGTAACGAAAATTTTCATGCTATGCATTGTTCTCCTTTATATCATACACCATCAACATCAAATCGCACACTGAGATGTGTTGTGGTTTAGGGATTATTGTCTTAATAGTATGTCATCATAGGTAGGTATGTGAGGCAAAATATTTTCAAAGTGTTATTTAAATCATTTAAACATTTCCACTTTAATATAACTGGGGTGAAAATGTCTATTCAGTCAATTGTATTTACAGTATTAATAATGGTTTTAAAGGTTGAACATCCCTTGGTCGATGATGGTGGATTTCATGATGGAAACTCTGCAAGCTTAAGTGACCAGGTAATGTATACGACACAGTAGTGAATGTATTAGGAATCCAATGCAATTCAATTTCATGTTTTTAATGACTCATCTCTTACAAGTCATCACTTACAATATGTGATGGTACTGTATGGGGAATGATAACCTGGCTTTTTTCTCCTTTTTCCTTCAGATCTCTACTGATGAATCTTCAGATTGTACAGATTATGAAGATATTGACTATGTTCCAGACTCAGGTGGCAATTCCTCAGACACAAGTCTCTGTAGTAACGAACTGAGAATCACAGAATCTCTTGCTCCCAAAAATTGTTCAAGGACATGCCAGTGGGGATAGCTACAGTACACAGTGGGGAGAGAAACCTACAAGTTTAAGTTTGTCACTGAGAAGCAGCAGTCATAGCACTTCAGTGATGAGTTGCAGTAACAATTCCCTGGAGGCAAGATTTCTGTATTTTCTGTTCTGTTTCAATTGACATATTTTGCCAGCAATTAAAAAAGAAAAAATGGCAGAAAGTGTTCCATGTCTTTATTCACATGAACATGTACTACAAAATTTATAAATGCAATACAATAAGACTTAAAAAGCAGACTGACCACATTTTTTAGCTATGTCTCATTTTAAGTCTCTACAAAGCTTAGTTTTACTGTGTTGTATTAACATGTGAATATCTGACATTTCTGTCAGAGGTTACCTGACTGATGAGCATGACTATTGTACACCTGTGTCTATTATATAGGTATTTCAAACATATCCAAC
The DNA here is from genome assembly GCF_900880675.1 of Sparus aurata. Classification (NCBI taxonomy): domain Eukaryota; kingdom Metazoa; phylum Chordata; class Actinopteri; order Spariformes; family Sparidae; genus Sparus; species Sparus aurata. Next base: position 12,963 of record NW_022045196.1, on the reverse strand, counting down.
AGGAGCCAAGGTAATAATACAGACCCTACCCTTTCCTAGTCTTTATAAGTCATGTATACATGAAAATTTTGTGTGTATCCATGGGTTTCACAATTCACCTAAACATGAAATATCAGTGTGTGATTTTATTGCACCTATAAGTCACATAAACCTGACAGTGTCCTCACAAGTAGCATTAAAATCAGGTTTGACCAAAAGTTTGCCCTAGCCAAAATCTCAACAGATGGGCATATTCCTGGAAGCATGGGGAAGAAACACTTTGATTCCCCAGCCTCTAGGACCTTGGGAAAGGCATGTTCCCATTTTTCACATTTTTGTCTTATGTACCGATATGTCCCGAAAACACGTATGTGTGTGTGTGTGTGTGTGTGTGTGTGTGTGTGTGTGTGTGTGTGTGTGTGTCTGTGTCTGTGTCTGTGTCTGTATGTGCTGGTGTGTCTCTACGTGCATGTGTGACATCTTCGGGCCTGAACTAAAATGTTGCAGCTGTCCGGATTTGTTTATGTCTGGCTGTGAGCTGCGTGAAACTGTTCTGTAAGTGTTCCTGCCCGTGCGTTGTGTGCACAAATGTACATTCACCCCCCCTTCAAACAATGTGACAAGATGCAGCAGTAGGCGGACTTATATTTTAAACGAACAGCTCGCCCCAAAATGAAAATTCAGTCATTGTCTACCAACCTGCATGCCGATGGAAAGTCGGGTGTCGTAGTCCACTAAACGACTCTTCTTCTTCTTCTAAACAACTGACGTAGATGGGGGGAACCTTAAAGACCCCAATAACATATGTCCATGCAGCTCGATTTAGGTGTGTTATTTACACCCTCAACAAGTGGTCAAGCTTGTGCACCTACTTCAGGCGAGCTGCACACCAACGCTTTTCTCCATGAAGCTGCAGTGATTCCCGTTCCCTGACTGAAATTCATTTTTTGGGCTGAGCTGTTCCTTTAACAGGGGCAGTTGCTGATGTCAGCATCGTGGCACAGACTCAGAGGTGACATTGCTTGTGCCTGTCACAGAGGTGGCTCCAACACACACACACACACACACACACACACACACACACACACACACACACACACACACACACAGTGTACACAGCAAGAATAGTGAACAGGGTGTGACCAAGAGGGTTTGTTTTGTGTTTTTTAACATAGTATTGCTGACAGCTCTGTCATTATGACATTCAATAGTTTGACAGCATTGTCTTGGTCTACACTTTGTGACAGGGCACCTTGGAGGCAGCCTACAGCCACACATGCACATGCAAAGGGACCCAGAGGTAGTGAAGACCCAGACAGTGTGCAGGATTTGTCTGTCTACCTCTAATGTAATAATGTTTGTTTCTGTTGCGCTGTTCATCCCACTTCTCACCCCCTAGATGTGTTTCAGTCTCCAATCTCCCATCTCCGTGCTCAAACATGACTCAGACCGCTAACAAGCATCTGAAATGAGCGTTGAGCAGTATCCTGCGCCGGACTCGGAGTTGACGGGGCTTATCGCTCTACAACCCACTGTCTTTGTCTCCCTTTCCTACCTCGGTAACAGACAGATTATTACCCTTCATAGCTGCGCGCTTCCTTTCATTTCCTGGGTGTGTGATTAGTTGCTAGTTAACTATCACAGTAATGAGCAGAGAGTTAATAAAAGATACAAGCATGGGTGCGCCCGCAGAGATCTGCTGCAGGCAGGGCAGGCGCGCAAAATCTGTTCATACTTTACCACATTTTCAGACTATGCAAATGGTCTCTTATCTTGATGAAGTGTGGGAGGATTACGCTTCCGTAAAATTTGATTGTTGTGCAGTCTGAATATCTCAATTTTGGCTCGAGATCAAGGGGTATAGAGGGATCTTTAGAATTAAGTAGGTAACATACAAGTATTGCATCCCTGCAGTCCCAGACTGTTAAGTGTGAGGAAACACACAGAGCAGGATGTATAAAACTTTGCAATTCGTTGTATGTATTCAATCATGAATATGCCTACACAGTGTGTTGTCAGGGTAATAAAACCCTGCTCACATGGTGCAACGTTCAACTCCCATTGTAAAGCTGTTCAAGTGCCCGGTGCCAACAGTTAGGGTGTGTTAGCACCGATTTATGCCTGATTTAACCTGATTTGCACCAGTTTTCTTCGGGGGCTGCAATTATTGCCGTCTACAAATAACTACAATAACTACAAAAGACGATTATCCTGTAATTAGATCAGTCAGAGTAACTATGCACGTAAAGAACCTTAAAGAGATTGGCCTTAACAGATGATTGGTGGAGCCCTTCCACCTCCACCCCTTTACATGTTTGTTGGTCATTTCTCCACAGAGCCTTTGAGTTCAGCCCTGGTTGTCACAACATGAGCAAAGGTGCTGCAAAAGACTAGCGCCTGATAGACTCCAATGTCACTGCAGGGCCACAGGAGTCATGTAGTCGTGTCAGGCTGCATTAAGAAAGTCAAAGTGAACTAAAGCGAGCATCCTAAGGGGTGGTCGGGCGAGAGCGAACTCACAGTAGTAGTATTTTTCCTCATCTGCCAGAGAGGAACCCTTAGCCTCACAAAACAAATTATGGTGATGCTTTTAAACTGCTTTTAGAGATTGCATTCAGATTGGAAAGCCTTGCAGGCATCGCGCGCAGTGTTCTTTAGTGCGCCTGTTTTTTAGGCATCCATAAAGATTTGTGCTCGCCGTCATCTTGCTTTGCCATTAACAGCACAAAGCAGCCTGTGTTGTTATTCATATTGAGACACGTATCGAACAGTGTAGGGGAAAAAATTCCTAATATAGGAAATAGTACAAAATACGCACACATGCACATACACATGACAGTTTTTTTAATTTTCTTTCAAGTTGTAAGTTAATCTTCACCTGATTTAAGTTTTTTCTGCAGCTAATATTTGACTTTTAGCCCATGACTGTGCACCAACATCTATTTTCTGTCTTGCACAGTGTGTTTTAGATGATATCCAGAGGGTGCACCAAAGCAGAACATCTTCAGATTCTACACACTGTGGATTTAATTTAGATTTTGGTATAGAACGTTTTGCACGTTTCCTCAATTTGAACATGTACAGTTTATATTTGCATATTCTATATCTATTTATTTATCTATATCTCTGCTTCTTGCTATGCTCTTAACTTGAACCAGCTGGGTATCATTTGAATAAATGTTAGTGTCCTTTCCATTTAGATAAGTCAGGACTGTTAAAAATGTCATTTGTCAGAAATTGTCCAGGGATATCTTCGCCACTAGACTCGCTGCTCTTTGCTGAAAGTGACTAGCTACCATTAGCAAGTAGCTCAGTTAGCCTTGGACCTAACTGGCCATATTAGCCAATGAGTGCGCGCCTGCAAGCGTGAAGTGTGTGTTATGATGAGTCAACGAGGCTATCAAGCTTGTTTTTGTTCTGTAAAAGAGAGATACAGAAGGTATACAGTTGTATTTTTCTGCTAAGTCAGAAAAACGGGTATAAAAATATTTGTTTGTTTATTATTATAAATCCTGGCCTGATATCACAAACTGCCCTTTGATACAGCTCATGCTTTTATTGTTAAAAAAAAAAAAAAGCCTAGCTATTACAGTGCGAGTGTTGTTATTATCCCAAGAGCTAATAAACAAGGTCAGCTTTAAAAAATGGCCTAGCTGATTAGTTAACTGTAGAGGCTGCATACGGCCAAACCTGAGCAAACACAACAACAACAACACGCCCCCAAGTAGGAACATTGTTGCGTGACTTATTTTAATCGGCCCTATTAATAGGACATCTGATACATCAATGAAGGCCATAAATAAATGCAGCAGGTGTTTGCTTCCATGATGTAACCAAGGTCATGTCTATTTGAATCACGGCTACACAGCAAGTATTCATTTTCTTACCTTGGACTGCTCCTGTCAGTTAATCAGTTGCCTGTGATTCATGTGATTCACCGTGTCGAAGCAGATCTTGTCTTCTTAATCTTAGTCGTCATTGTGACAATAAGGTGTTTGAGAAATGATTATTTTTTTTCCCCCCAGCAGGCGGTTACTCCTGGAAATGCAGTATGACTTAGATGTGTCATCAGAGTGCTTGATTTAAAAAAAAAATAAAAAATTCCAGCTGCTGCCGTGCTCAAAAAGAGTTAAAATGTTGCAGTCCATGACTAATCAAAAAATCAGACGTGGACACTGCGGTGTGAAGGATGAACACTGCCTGTTGTAGGGACATCGGTAGTTAACTGTTGGACTTTTCTGGTCCTCTACCGTGGCATGAAGGGGGGTGGGGAAGCAAAAATAAAGAAGGTGGTTTCTGTCAGAGTGGTTAAGTCGGCCTTGAAACAAATTGACGAGGCACTTGCGAAAAGGAAGCGACTTTGACAGCAGTCTGAGTGAAATCGTAATCGCACTTGTTTATCAGTTTCTGCTCGAGAAGAGGGCAAATAAACTGCATCTGTTTGAGTGATAATTATCTGTTTAGTTCTGAACATCAGCGCTGGAAGTCACTCTAATGCAAAACTGTGGTGATCATATTTGCCAGACAAGCGTGTTGTTTTAGAAGCTGAAACCACAAAACATCAAGATGGTGTTTAATAAAACTTTAAAAAGATGGCTGATAAAAGCGAGCGCTACGTCTATGCTATTGGCGAGCTTTGATAGCGAATGTCTTATGTCCCCGCGAGCAAGCCACTTCCTGGAAGTTGATCTCAGGGTTTGATACTAAATTTTAAAGAGATTGCTGTTTGTGTGTGTTCACAAAAGCAGCTCAAGGCTTTTAGAGGCAGTCTCCCTTTTTTTCAAAACAAGCGACCTTCACGACAAAGGAGAGGTTGAATAAAACAGGATTATGGAATGAGAGTGAGAATGCAAGGACTAGTAAGTAAAACGCGTCTTGGTTTTTTTTTGTTTGAGCATGAAGTCGTCATTCATGCATGTGCTGAGTGCTTTATTTGAAGTGCAAGAACACTTTTTCGGTCATCTGCTCTGACGCTCTAAATGTGTGTATCAATGCTGTGTTTGTGACAGCAGAATTGATTAACGCTCACCCGCTCCCTCTAGACTTACTTCTTTAAATGTCAGTACTGCAGGGGGTTTGTTTGTGCGAGTGCTGTTCGGAGAGAATAATGCTATCTGAAGTGTATTGCCTCTCTGGAAGTCAATGACAGCGGCCCCTCGTAGCATCTGCGCCCCAGCAGAAGACATTAAACTCTGGTTCAGCTTTCCTAAGTGACTGGTGATGAGCTGCTCTGAAGTATGTTTCAGTTGCTACATGATTGTCCACTCAGTTATCGGACTATGGTAGTGATGTGTCGACTGAAAGTGGGTTGGGAGCCATTTTTATAGAAACCCAGATGTTTGGCCCTATTTGTAATTTAGTTTTTGTTGTTGGTGATATTTTTCCATTAGTGCTCAAAGGATTTTCCCCAGGTGCTTTTGATGAAGGATGTCTGTTCATAAGCACCTCTAGGAATATTTTATCATATTTGTATGTAATTTTGTGCACATTCACTTTGCATGGAATAGTAGAAATATGCATTTTGCTCGCTGTATTCTCAAGGATTTAAACCCATTCGCCACAGTACTGAAATAAAAGAAGACATGCATGCCTGTTCCGGACCTGTGAGGAGTAGTCGATTAAATGCTCAATCAATTGATGTTGAAGAAAATGTGCGCCTACTTTCATAATTGTTTGCTTGCTTGCTCAAGCAGAAAATGTCAAATATTTGCTTGTTCCAGGTTCTCAAATATCAAACTGAATAAATTGAACTAAATATCTTGTGGTTTTGGGCTGTTGGTTGGAAATTTGAAGACTTTGTGCTCCTAGAATTAGTAATTTCCATTTTTCACTTTTATCTGGCATTTTTTAAACAAAATGACTATTTGAAAATGGAGAAGCCCAATATTGGATTTCTGCAATTTGGCCGGTTGCCAATGCCAATAACCATGTACAGTATGCCACATCTCACACGGGACCATATGAAAATTCCAAGTGACAATTATCCTGAACAAAGAAGTGTGATCCGCTGCATTGTTCTACACATTCACTGGACAAAATAAGACACCTGCACAGTTTGCGTTGCGTGCAGATAATCGTCATCTTACTGGCCCGTCATAAGCCTTGCATCACCAATCAAGACAATAATCAACAGATGTATCGATGATGAAAATAATTTTTTGGCTTTGTACACTATGATTATGGAATCGCTGCTGCATAAGGCAAGGAGAACCTTTCTCATCTGATCATGAAGAACTGACGTGACGAAGTTTCCAGCGTGGGCGTCGCACTTGACCTGAATCTGTCCGCTGTGTCTCTCTCCTCGTCCTGTGCCCTCCATCTGTTCTGGCGGGACCGTCCCAATCTCTGCCTCCCCATCTACTTACAATACATCACACACGATAATGGTATTGAAAGTGTCAGTCTGAATTGCAGCGAGGGTCTGGCTCATTTGATTATTTTTTGATGCGGGGCCTGACGAGGAGCGACCAGACCTGCCTCTAACTCGCGTTTGATCGGACGATAAGAATCAGGGCAATAACAAGGAGTGGGAAAACAGCGTCTGTGTTCTGTCCAAGTGCGGCACTGAGTGGACTCTGCTGCTCCGGCAGCACTTTGGATGACGACAGGGAGGGAACCCTGATGACGCACACACATACGCACACACCTCCTAAATGAGAAAAAGCACCGAGGCTTGAAGATGCCCTCTATCTCTGCCTCTCCATCTCGCTGCCCGTCATCATTTCCCTCTGTACAGTACAGCACTCTCTTCTCCTCTCCCTCCCTCCGTTATCTTCCATCACCACTCCTCAGCACTCCTCCCTAAAGTGTAATTCATCATTATGTCTTGTAGTCCAGATAAAGCCCCGGCTATTTAACGATTTGTTGAGCGGGCGTCCTTGACTGCCCCGTCATGTTTCATCCCGCTCGCTTTGTGTTTGCGCTAAACTTTCTGAGCCAAACTTCTCTTACTTTGCTGCAAAGTTAGTCACTCAGAAGTCGAGGACGGCCTTAATCTTCTCGGCGGGAACACCTTTTGTCGGCTCCTGAATGCTACTACTTTTTTTTTTTTTTTCAGCGAGGGTCACCAAAGTCTTGCAAGGAAGAGATGTTCGACATTGTGATGCCTGACTGAAAAGGCGTTCGGCAAAAAAAACCTCTCGGTGAATAGCCCGAGTCGCGTTGGCTCATCTGTAATGTATAAACAACTGTGAGTGCTCCTACTCCTACATGGCAAGTTAGTCAGTTAACAAGAGTGTGGAATGGAAAATTAGCTTCATTACGCAAGCCGGACGGACTTTGATCTGACACACACGATCTTCTGGTTACAATAGAAAAAAAACCCAAAACAAATCCATTACCTAGCCTCATCTACATGCAGGCACACGCATACAAAAGCGCTCGCGCACACATCATTTACATCTTATCAAGTGTGAGTCAGAGAGGTGTGTGTGTGTGTGTGTTTATGCGCATTAATTGAGCCTTTCCAGAAAGAATTTAACACAAATTAAAATGGCTCCTTCCTCATGGCCGCAGCTAACGGACCTTGTTACAGTGTGATTGCCTCCGCTGGCCCAGGAGGGTGTGTGTGTGTGTGTGTGTAAGTGTGTAAGTGTGTAAGTGTGTGTCTGTGTGCGCATTTAAACCTGTGCGTGCTCAGCAGTGCCCAGTGGAAGTAAATCAGTGATCGTTAGTGATGTTTCTGTTCTGCGCAGTTTGTTTAGCGTGTGTGTGTGTGTGTGTGTGTTGGGGAAGGGCTGGTAGCATTTGATTGAGGCGCCCGTCAAGCGGGTATCGCCTTATCTGAGTTTGTCATCAACAGAAGCTGATGATAATGGCAGAAGCTGTTAAGGTGGCTTGGGGTGATGGTTTGCACTCAAAACACATGCATACAAAACACACACACATATATACACACACACACATGCACACACACAGACTGGGAGATGGTTTACAGCCCAATTACCCCAGCCTGCCTCTGTGTTAGAAGGGGGCTCTAAATCTTTGGATTGTATTGTACACAATATATCCTCTGTTACTCTCTCTCTCGCTCCCTTCTGGCCCATCATTTGTATACAGTATTTCAGCTCACTGCTCTCTGTTTTCATGAGAAAACTGTTATTAAACTACATTTTATCTCTCCATCAAGAGTTTGTCTTTTTCGCCTCAAAGGATTAACTGGGCTACAAGCGATCATTTAAGGAATATCCAAGTTTATTGAAGTCTTTTTTTATTGGTGATGTCGCTCAACAAAGTTGTGACTGAGGCGGCTCAACGTCGTCCAACCTGGCAAGAAACGCGAGAAGGAAGAGAAAGGAGACAAACAACAAAAGTTGATTTATTTATCTAAATCAGGGGGTACTAATACTCTCTCTCAAGCACTGCGTGTGTCTACATGGGACTGCTACATTGCACCGATAATCAACTAATGGCATAATCAGAGTAAAAAAATGCTGCATGTAACCACCCTTGATACAAAGAGACTGATCCCATCTGGCACGGTCTGAATGAATCTGTAATCAGATCGAAGGAGGTGATATAAACCTTTGATAATCAACTTTTATCCACTCGCCTCTCTCTGGCTGGGATCGATGTATTCTTTCCGCTCATGTTTGCCTCACCTCAGGCTGACATCAGGCGACGGTGCCTCTGGGAGGGACGGGAAACGCGGCGGCCGATGCAGCCTTTTTGCTGGAGATGTTAAAGGAGTTAGAGATCGATCGCTCGATGGTAAAGAGGCTCGACACAATGAGTTGTTCCGAACGAGTGTTTAAATAGATGAACCATTAGGCTGATGTAGCATGGACAGACAGTGTAATTACCACATGAATAGTTAATAAAGTAACAAATTAATTTGCTTTCTGTTCCAAAAGTCATGCCATGGTGGTAAACGTTTTATGGCCTGGTTCATATTGCAGCCAGGGGGGTGGAAACCCCAGAGGTAACCACCTTGGAGGTAAAACTGAAGGTTAGTGCAGTCGAATTGTTGTGATTACCCCTCATTGCATGAGAAATCTATGTGCACACATAATTACAGCCAGCATTTAAAGGAACTTCCAAGATCATAGCATTTAGCTCGGTGAGTGCAGTGGACGTGTACCAACAGAATTCACTGGTAAAATTACAAAATAAAATCTTGTCTCCATTATTTCCCGTTTTATATCACTTCACTGTACCATGCGAGAGAGAGTGCGTTCGGCCAGTCTGATATTGATTTAAATGAATGAAAAACCAAATATAGGAAGCAGAGTGGTTTGTGCCTGGATCCAGCATGACTGTGCATGTTTGCACTGAGCGCGTCGGCTCCAGATATCAGTGGGCTTCATCATCCAAAATGGACCAAAATCCTACTAGACTTGAACCAGATGCCCCTCAGACTCATGATCCATCCATCTATTCACATCATTCCCCTCCTCCATCCATTCATGGCTGCTTGTGGGCCCTAGTTGTCATGGTTACTGTGTCCTTGCTACAGCTAAGCCCTGATGTGACTTGTGCCGCCAGGAGCAAAAAGGTTTATGAGAACACATATATGCATAGGAACAGGCGCACATAAACCACACACGCCTCACATAAATCCTCACCGGTGTGCCATATGGATTTTCATTGCAGCAGTTTAGCTTTTAAAGGCATATGCACACAAACACACAAACTCACACACACGCACACTCTCACACAGACTCTGGTACAGTAGTGATTACACAGGCTTCTTGACAGAGTCAGCACCATTAATCATCCAGTGTGCGCGTGTGTGTCTCTGTGTGCGTGCATTGTCTTATAGATAAGTCTGTGCACTCTCAAATGTCCCTGATATTAGAGTCATAAGCTACATTGCTGACCTTTGAAAGCCATCATAATACAATACTTCCAGAGTAAACGCAGATTAATTCATGCTCGTGCAGTGTGGACCGTGCGGTGAGGATTCCGCCATCGAATTGCATCTCGAACTAGAGTTTGAGGGCACGAAACTGCCCTGTTTGTGAGGATGGAGCCTGGCAAATGTTACCGGAAAGCATCATGTTAAAAAAAAAAAAAATGTTTCCTGTGTGTGTGTGTGTGGCCCTGCTCTGGTACCACTTCTCGTCTTACAAAGAGGATGCTGGGAGGTGGAGACAGAGGCACACAGTTGCCATAGTTTCGCGCTTCTCCCTCTCGAACGCCGATATAAAGTAAAATATTCCAACCAGTTTCTTTCTGCCTGTATAGAAGTTCCATTAATATGGATGCCAATGGTGTTTGTTCTCTCTGCTCTGCCCCGTTCTTTCCTCCTTTTGATTTAATAATCCCTCTAAATCCCTCTGCAGAATTCTTATTTATATTTCCATTTAATGGCTCATCTCTCTGGGTTAAAGTCTTGCATTTGTGTATTTTTTTTTCTTCCTTCCTTCCTTCCTTCCTTCCTTCCTTTTTTCTCTCATCTGTTTAAGTTTGAAATGTTGCCCCCTGGAGCATATAACCTTTGACCTTTGTTGCCTTGGCAGCAGTGTCACATGCAGTACAGGACATGCAAAATCCCGTCAACAGCAACGCATTTCCTTGTCAGTTTATTCAGAGAGGATAATAATGCAATAGATCTGTTTATTCCCCCCCGACTCCGAGCTCGCAGACAAACATTCGTTTTTGCAGCATCTCGGTGTGATGCCGACACCTGAATGTGAACGTGAACAATACAAATGCTCATGATTGTGCCAGTAGTGTGAAGTGTAAGGACACAGATCTTTAATTGAAAGCTGGGCTTCAGGATGGATTTCATTCGCACTGATTTAACAGAGTCTGATGTGGCCAGAGGCAGGGCTCCAAAGTTGCAAACAGCCACCAACCAAATTTTGCTGGCAGGTGTTGGCTACACCAGCCCCATCTGTCGTATTTCCGGCAGCTTGGCAAGTAGACGCATTTCACTTTTTATTTCTTAACTTAATTTAGCAGATGCAGTGAGCTTCACAAAAATGTAGATTTTTTGCTTATTTGTTTCAATTTTATTAAGAAGAAAATCTCCAGATTACAGCTGCACAAATCAGTATTCTTATCAACAATGGGTCAAATGAATATGTGTACTGTATAATGAGGTACTCAGAGTTATGGCTGACTGATTCAATTGCAATATGAGTCAAGATTTTAGTGCGTATTATCATTTTGATGATGATGTGATTTTGCTGGGGCTCCCTTTGACCTGGCGGGCTCCAGGCCTGCTGTTTGTACTAGTTTCACCGGTATGCCTTACTGTTTTTTCGCCAAGCACATAATTCAGGTGCACCTAATCAAACATTTTTATTTCATTTCATGACAAATTATGTAAATGGTTGTAAACAGAAATACATTTCTCTCTACACACCTAACTGGTGTTTTTTTTATCTGACCGGCATAATATCAGGCGCTTGGCTTCACATGGCAGATTTTTGGGTGTGCGCCTCATGCAATGCTCATTTATAATAGTATGTTTGGACAATTTTGGCCTGCAGCTCCTCTCTTCTCTCAGTCGTTGTTTTGGTTTTTACGGACCTCATCTGAACTGTTTTGCTTTGGTCTGTGCAGTCTCTTCAGCTTTTTCTTTCTGATAACGAGCTTTTTGATAAAACCTGTGTAAATTGCCCACCTTGCACCAAGCAGCAGACAGGCTAATGAACATAAAGGAGCAGTTGGAGACCAAAATAGAGCTAAAAAGAACGGGAATATTGGAAAATTCTTTTTCTTCAAGTAAAGGGAGACGAACAACATCCATGAGTTAGCCTTTCATGCTTATGTTTTCTCAAATCTACTTCACCCTAATATATATTTGATTTGTCACAATAGCATGCAAAAAAAAAATCACTGCACAGTGTTGAATGTACATTAACTATGGCCTGGAATGACTTTCATTGGAACAAAGTGAACAGGATGGTTAGTTGGCACTTACCAGGGCTCATGTGAGAAGAATGAGGGTGTGGCGTTTGCAGGCTTGTTGATATTTGCCGCAAAATCTTTGATGTCAGGCGTGCACGCGGATGTGCTGTGGAACAATCTACAAGATAATCAATGGATGGTTAAGGAAAGACACACCAGTGTTTTGATTTTTGCCTGTGTGTGTTTTGAGGAGTGCATTTTTGGCGAGTGGTGCGGTTGGTATTTGAGGGAAGAGGAGAGCCGCGAGAGGGAGGAAGCAGGAAGTATTGACTTAGATATGGGTTTGCTATTTTGGACCTGCTCTGGCTAGTGTTGAAGGGTTTGAACTCTTAGAGTGGGAACGGTTACGTGATGACGGGGGAAATAAGATAGGACGGACGAGAAAGAAGTTGGGGCGAGGTTATTGTGTGTTCGTCTGCAGATCTGTTACTCTGCACGGCCGATGCAGGGGTGCTGCACATTTCCACTGCAGTCTGCCAGCTTAGCTTCAACTCCGAGACCTCATCTTTTGCATATACCAGCATCCCACTCTTTCCTCTCTTCCTCTTTCTCATCTATCTCTCCACTTATATCTCCACCCCTCTCTTTTGTTCTTCTCTCTGATGCCATTTATGTCCCTCTCTCGGACCATCAGTGCCACTGTTGATATTACACAAGGCCATTATGGCCTCATGTCAACTGGCCCAGCGCTGAACTGCCTATCATCTTACTGCTATCTTTGCTGGCGCTATTAATATTACAGATGCCAACACAGGATTTCCTGTTGCATCCTCGCTAATCCCGCGCTACCTCTAGAACACTTCCTCCACCTTCAGCTCGACTGGCATTTGATACAAGGCAAGAATCTTGTGTGCGTCCGGATTCCTCGAACAATAAAAATTTGCTGGCGTCATCAATAATGTCACTCGGGGCAGTGTGTTGCCAGATTTGGTTGGCATTAGTTATGAGCGTGATAAGTCGACTAGCCGATTAAACATTGCCACCCTGGCTAGCTGGCACCAGAAATACTAGTCGCTTATACTGTTATATTTTTATTTGTGTTGTTGCTGCTATTATCATTTGTTTATTGACTTACATATTTAATTACATATCAACATCATTCAACCTTTATTTAGTTGGTTTGAA
>NW_022045195.1:12500-37769 GCF_900880675.1 Sparus aurata | reverse complement strand
GGTAAACGGATTCTACAAATACAGGAAACAGTGGATACGACAGTGACGCCTGTGGAGACAGTGCCCAGACTCCCTTAGAAAAACACTTTTGTGAGTTGTTGAAATACGACAAACTACAAAACTTTGTGGAATGCTGTTAACAACACATTCCTGACTATTTCAGCCTTTGTGTTGATTCGGGAAACGTTACGCGTGAAGACACTTCTTCCTTTGGGTTGTGTTGTGTCGTGTTGTGCTGTGTTGTGTTGTGTTGTGTTGGTCACAAGTGGTCACTTGAGGTGTGTGTTAATACCTACACTGCTTTAGCTGACTTCCTGTTTCACCACCATGCACATTAATACAACAGCTACAGGATGCCACCTGAGTACAGACGTAGACATGAGTCTCATGGGGTTTCTGGACGAGGACGGACTGAACTTTACCGTCTTTATCACTCGGCTAAAATCAGGCGTATTAATGCTCCCTCCCTGATAAAACCCCTCTCTGGTCTCCATGCCCTTACAGCCACTGAGACATTAAGAAGAGTTCCCAAACACACACACACAGACACACACACAGACACACACACAGACACACACACAGACACACACACAGACACACACACACAGACACACACAGACACACACAGCTGGCCTCTTCATACGATGCATCACTTCCTCTCATTTTAATGTCACGCCCCAGTAAAACCCTTTTACCCCGTCTGGCAGCGTCCTCGCCCACACACACTTTCACATGTTCCTGCAGCGTGGGGACGACCGGGGGAACACAGTGCTCTGTTACAAAGACTTCACACACTCTTAGTGACCGAGGAGCACACGACAGCACTTTAAATGAAGTTCTGATCCAAACACACAGAGAGAAAAAGGCCTGAAGGGGTTTTATTGCTTCAGGCAGGCTAACATTAACCCACCATGACTCTGAACCCTGCGGTGACATCTGTATGCAGAACATGAAGGAGGCAGACTCCTCCGGGCCCAGCACAGCACCACTCCTCCTCTCTCCTCCTCTGTCCTCCTCCTGAACCTCGCTTCACCTCCTCCTCTTGTTTCCTGCAGTAACTCTGAGGCCCACATCTTCTGTGCAGCCACACAACAGAAACTGGGAGTGTTGGTCCAATCAGGAGGCTGCAGTGGGATTACACGCTCCCAGTCTTAACCTCTCTCTGTGACCTTCACCACAGGCTTCATCTGACTCTCATCATATGACCCCAGCTGACATCTATACATAACATCTCTCTCTCACACGACTGTATATGTGTGTGGGTCTTTATGTTTGGCCGTATAGAGTCAACAGTGTGTGTGTGTTGGGTCGGTTCTGATGCATCCTCGGGCAGCGTGTGTGTGTTTGTGTGTTTGTCCTCAGAGTGATGGATGAGTCTGCTGCAGATCGATGTGCAGCACAGTTCTGTAGGGAGACACACCGAGTGACCACCAGTACTGACCACACACACACACACACACACACACACACATTTCATGATGTCACATCTGTACAGTCGAGCAGAGCTGACGAGGACACTCGTGGGTGGGGCTTGCTCAGGCCTGTGAGACCGGACCAATCAGAGCAGGCTGGGCTTTTCTGGAGGGAGCCTTAAAGAGACAGACGCTAAAACAGAGCATTCAGACAGAGAGTGGACAGAGGTTCTGCAGGAGAGGTCAGTTTGGGAAAAGTATGTTTTTTAGACGTTGAACTGTCTAAACAATCTACATAATCTGGGAGCATTATTCAGATCCTGTTCCCTTTCTTACCTCACCTGCCTGACCTTCCATCAGGCAGAGAGGAACAGGTGCTCTCAGCTGCAGCAGGAGAAACGCTCTGCACGTTTAAATCTTTCAGCTGTTCCTGAATGTCTGAATCTTTCATAGGAACACGCTCTTTGGAGCTAAATGCTCAATCTGTACGTGCATCTGATGGTAAAGACGTGGTGAATGTGGTGGACAGCTGTCAGTCTGTCTGCAGATTGCATCACTGTCCTCTACAGACCTGAGCACACACACACACGCACACACACACACACACACACACACACGCACACACACACACACACACACACACACACACACACACACACACTTCACAAACTGAAGCCCACTGATGCATGTGCGACATTCTGCAGCGACTTTTAACGCTGTTTGAAGGGGACAGCCCGGCTGCATCCCTGATGTCTTTCATTTTGTTCCACTGGGTTGCGTTCACCATCGCCTTAAATCTGCGCCTCGCTCCGGAGCACGGGCAGCACGGCAGCATGGCAGCACTTCGCAGCACTTCGCAGCGCTCTCTAACATGCTTGGACAGCTGTATCCACGGCCCAGTGGGGCGCGTTCGCTATCGCCCTTAAATCTGCCTAATTACGCATCTCATCAGCTCTTCAGCCGCTCGATAGCTGTAATCCCAGAGCCACACACACACACACACATACACACACACACACACACACACACACACACACACACACACACACACACACACATATATACACACACACACACACACACCACACACACACACACACACACACACCGCCTCTCTCTCCCCTCCTCTTCCTTTATCTCCGAGCATCGCCTCCCTGCCTTTCTTGGGTTTTATCTCAGCGCTTTCATTTCTTTTTCTCACCACCTTTCTCTCCATTTCTCTGTTGCATCAACTTCCTCTCCTCTCCTCTGTCCTCTCTCTTACCTCCTCTCACCTCTCCTCCTCTCTCCTCCTCTCCTCCTCTGTCCTCTCTCCTCTCCTCCTCTCCTCCTCTGTCCTCTCTCCTCTCCTCCTCTCCTCCTCTCTTCCTCTCTCCTCTCTGTTACCTCCTCTCTCCTCTCCTCCTCTCCTCCTCTGTCCTCTCTCCTCTCCTCCTCTCTTCCTCTCTCCTCTCTCTTACCTCCTCTGTCCTCTCCTCCTCTCCTCCTCTCTCCTCTAATCTCGTCCTAACCAAGTAACCCGGCTCTCTCAGCTCTGTGTACCAAAGGCAGCGAGCGCCGCCGCTCCCCCGTCCCCACATTAACTGCTCCCTCCTGGGTTCGCCTCGCCGCCTCATTGCCTCCCCTCTCCACTTCCAACACCACCACTGCCAACCCTCCTCCCTCCTCCCTCCTCCCTCCTCCCTCCTCCCTCCACCCTTCACCCTCCACCCCCACGGCTGCAGCCAAAGATCAGTCACGCATGCACATCCACTCTCGCACACACTACATCACCACACACACACTCACAGCCAGCAGACTCACACACAGCACAACACCAGTAAAGTTGCAGGGAACACTCCGCACACACACACACACACACATGAGTAGAGATATGACCAAGATCCGTCACGCTGGCTTCATCTCGCTGCCTTTCGCTCTGTGAGGGAGAGATAATAACTTTGTTAGAGATGGAGGAGAAAAGGGGGAGTCATGGGAAAAGGAAGGGATGAAGAGATAGAGGGGTAAGAATATAGAACGAGGGATGGGGGCGGGGAAGATGGAGGCAGTCTAATGAAACCACAGAGAACAGAACGGTTTACATAAAGGAAGGTGGTGATGTACAGTCAGATTTCAGTCCAGTTAAAGAGGCGGGTCACTCCAGGTTCTGGTCTCACTGACAAAAGTCCATCAGGATCTCAGGCTGCGTCACAACAGTCTGAAATAAAATCAAGAACCAATTCCATCTGTGCTTTAAAAGGATCATTAAAGTTTTAAAATGCACTCACAGGTCACAGCCTTTCTTTGGGATTGGAACCTGGAAATAGCAGTCGGGTTCCCTCGAGTGCCGATCCAAGCCCGTAGAACCGAGCAGCTGGGTGTGTGTAACAAGTGAAATGGAAAATAGAAAATGGAAACAAATGAAGGCAGCGGTGAGTCGCAGCTCCTGATGTCTGCCAGGTACAATGAGTGCTTTTGCCAGTGCAGTCTGGTTTGTTTGGAGAGCTCATACAGCAGTTCTGGATGGAAAAGGACGTGTTGGCGAGGTGAAGAGGAGAAAACATTCTGAATACCATGCACACTCTTCTGGTTTAGGTCCTTTCTAGGTGCTAAAATCCATTTTGCTGCCGACCCTGTAGAACCCGGTCCACTGCTGAGCGTCCTGACTGCCAGAAAAGTCGCCAGATATTTCCACCAAGAGGGAACTTTAACACATTTAGTCATTTAAAGGGCACATAACGAGCTGTAAGACCAAGACACTGACTCTAGATTCAAAAATGAATGGGGACAGTTATTAGAATATACTCCTGGTCCAAAGAGAGAGTCTAACTGCAGGTCCAACCAGCGGTTATATAAAGTGTCTGGAGGGGAAGCTATTATACAAACCCAAACACTGCCCGGCCCGTTTTAGCTCACACGTTCCTTCAGGGCGTCGGACGAGTCACAGGTGATTTGCACAGAAAACACTGATAAGATCTCACTTCAGAGTCATCGGCTCATTAGACCTGTTAGTGCAGCGTGAGCGCTGTGGAGAGATCCGGGGACGGACTAATGAAGGCAGGAACGCTCGGTGAGCCCGTGAAGATGTGAAGAAACAGAAGTCATTTAACCCTGAGACACCATTAGCCCTGTGTGTGTGTGTGTGTGTGTGCTGATGAGATATGAATCAACAGCTCTTACTGCCTTCAGTAAGCAGGATGTGTGTGTAACGTGTGTGTGAATGCATCTCGTCCTTCAGGCTCACACTAAACTTAACGCGGTCCACACTCGCTGCTGAGGCGGGCGGCGTGTTCAGTCGCTGCTCCTGCAGGCACGCGGTTCTGTTTATTGTTGTGGCGTCTGTTCTTTTGTATTACCTCACAAAAAGAGGTTGTATATCTCTGACATCACTGGTGTATTCCCAGAGAAGGTGATCGTGTTCTTTCACGTCTCTGTCCTGGTTGATTTGGCGACACCTGTGGTCACTGGTGGTCATAATAAGAGTGGTTTAAAGGTGCAATATGCAAGAATTTACCACCAACTGCTGCTAAATCTACCTGCCGTTACCCATGCATCCAATGTTAGCGTTGCTAATGCTAGCTAGCTAATGTTAAAGTCTATCACTGATATTCAAGCTGAACACAAAAAACAAAAATCTTGACTTATTCCTGATTCACTGACACGTAAGTGGTGTTTCCTGTGATTCCTTCACAATAAAAGCCTCCTTGTGCTTCACTGGTTGAATGCTTTGAACAGTTAGCTTTGCATTAGCAGCAGCTAGCAGCTCAGACACAGTGTCAGGAGACACTATATGAGATGACTGTATTATTGACACCCCAGTGCTGGATCACACTGATGGTTTCCTGTCACTTCCCTGTGTGATCTGAATCCAGTGCGGGAATGGCGGACCCTGCCACTAACAATCAAAACAACTGGGCAGATTTGCAGATATGTGATATTCTGTTACTATAATATTATTCTGTTATATTGATATCAATAAACAGACAAATATAGAACATAATCTCCTCTGTAGTGCAGTTAACGTGTCACAGAATTGGCAGAAATGTTTGATGTTCGATGTAAAATTTCATTTTAGATCTGCCAATATTGTCATACATCCCGAAAGAGGTTCTCTCCTCTCTCCTCTCCTCTCTCCTCCTCTCCTCTCCTCTCCTCCTCTCCTCCTCTCCTCTCCTCTCCTCCTCTCCTCTCCTCTCCTCCTCTCCTCTCTCTTCCTCTCCTCTCCTCTCTCCTCTCTCCTCTCCTCCCCTCTCCTCTCCTCTCCTCCTCTCCTCTCCTCTCCTCTCTCCTCTCTCCTCCTCTCCTCTCCTCTCCTCTCCTCTCTCATTATCTCCTTGTTATATCAGTGTCTTCCAGCCATTCACCTAACAAGTCGTTGTAAACATGCGTCATCCACTCATCAAA
Organism: Sparus aurata; assembly: GCF_900880675.1. NCBI lineage: Eukaryota > Metazoa > Chordata > Actinopteri > Spariformes > Sparidae > Sparus > Sparus aurata. The sequence goes on along the minus strand of NW_022045195.1, from coordinate 31,974 downwards.
TTATCTGCTTCGATACACCAGATCCAAACGGCCACACACACACACACACACACACACACACACACACACACACACACAGCCAACAGGTGTTCACAGTGTCCGTGTGCAGGTGTGTGTGTGTGTGTGTGTGTGTGTGTGTGGATCGTACAGTTCATGTGTGCCTTGTTTGCATTTACACATCTGCACAGACGCATGAGCATCACTGTCAGCTGGAGGAGAGTCAGAACAGGTCAGTGTGTGTGTGTGTGTGTGTGTGTGTGTGTGTGATCCGTCAAAATGATTCATGTCCTACGAGGGAAATCCTTTGGGAAATAAGGAACACACACACACACACACACATTAGGAGGGGGCTGGTCTGAGATGTGACTGCAGCATCAGAGTCTGACGAGTTCACCACATTAACGAGTGTTACTGTAAATCTGAAGTCTGCAACCAGACATCAAAGTGTGTAACTCTCCCAGAGGAAAGTGAGTTCTGTCGTCTTCAACAGAGAAAGACCTTATATGTGTGTCGTCATACACGTACACACCACGGCTGTATTCCTCTGATGGCACATGAAGCGTAGGAGGCTTAAATGTTGTGCTGCTGTGAATGGACGATATCTGACAGGTCATTATTATTTCACTGATTGAAAAGACGATGGATAGTGAAAATCTGGAGGGACACTGGAACGTCTGTGTGAGGATAAAACAACGTCAGTGGCTACCCCTCAGCTAACATTAGCATCCATCAGTTCCTAGCTAACATTACAGCTTTGATATTCATCAGCTAGGAGGTGCTGAATGCTAATATTAGCTGTTGTCTAGCAGAAGCTAATGTTAGCGTATGTCAGATATGTTGTTTGACTGTGAGGTATGAAGAGTCTGTCCGGATCCTCACCATTAATGAATCACAACACAGTGATATGAAACACTCTGAGTCAATAGGAGTTAATAACCTGTAGTGTGACATCAGAGGAAAATGGCCGCCGTGTAACAGAGATTTCATGGCGTCAGGTTAGCCTTCAGGAAACTGTGGTGGCCATTTCTACTTATTCCTGATTATTTACTCAGTTAACCAGGAAGATCATTAAAACATGAATCTATGATGTAATAACCTGCAGCTCTCCTCCCGTCGATCCTGTAACAGTGAAACGTCTCGTTCTCAGCTGATGTTCTGTGGCGGTCCATGTTCCTTTCTGGCACAGATTTTATTGTGAAAGGGTCTGAAATTAAAGAGCATCTCAACTCGGCCTGAGAAAAAGGCTGATAACTTTTGTCGGAGCACAAATAATATGGAAATGATAAATTCCCCGACACACAGCAGCGTATTGAACAGGAGCCACGCTGTTCTGTATTTATTCTTTGTTGCCATTCATCCTCCTCCTGCTCTGTTCTCACTCTCTAGTTGAAGGTACCGTCTGAACATACTGTGCGCTATAAATGGGACAGATTTGTTTACGGACGAGGGCGACATGAGCGGAGCGGTGAGCTTGGATGGATGGAAGGTGTGAAACGGAGCGTGAGCAGTGGAGATGGAGAGTATGTTAGAGACATGAAGTGGTGCGTGGGCGGCGGGAGAGAGACGGAGGCGACGGGACATTAACCGACGCAGAAGGAAGTGGGCAGGAGGAAACAGCGCCTGACGGAGAGGCTGGGAGGGAAAGAGGTGGAGACGGAGACGAGAGGAAGGAAACAGGAGATTAAATGAAGCAGGTGAAAGAAGAAAGAAGTGTGAGCTGCACTGATAAATCTGGTTCTCAGCCTCATCAGTATCGGACGGATCCGTTTGTGTTGTGGAGAACAAAATAAAGAACTGATTCTAAACTCTAAATCACATGGATCCAGCCAGAAGAACCCGCCAGCTCACGTTGTACGAGCTCTGGCAGAGATATCCAGCCCGTCCTGCTCACACAGAACCGCACCACACTTCACAATCTCAGCTCTGGTACGGGCCGGGTCTGGTGCTGTGACTCATCAGAGGAGCGTCACAGGTTCAGATCTGAAAACTCTCACGTTGAGCTGCTCTCATTGAACAGCTTGATGTGAGATGTTGTGGTGAGGACAGGTCTCTGTGAGTCCTTCTGTCCACTTCCTCCTCCTGTGAGCACACATGAGCCAGGAGCAGCGTTACACCAGCAGGAGCAGCGTTACACCAGCAGGAGCAGCGTTACACCAGCAGGAGCAGCGTTACACCAGCAGGAGCAGCGTTACACCAGCAGGAGCAGCGCAACACAAGCAGGAGCAGCGTAACACCAGCAGGAGCAGCGTTACACCAGCAGGAGCAGCGTAACACCAGCAGGAGTAACGTTACACCAGCAGGAGCAGCGCAACACAAGCAGGAGCAGCGTAACACCAGCAGGAGCAGCGTTACACCAGCAGGAGCAGCGTTACACCAGCAGGAGCAGCGTTAGACCAGCAGGAGCAGCGTAACACCAGCAGGAGCAGCGCGACACAAGCAGGAGCAGCGTTACACAAGCAGGAGCAGCGTTACACCAGCAGGAGCAGCGCAACACCAGCAGGAGCAGCGCAACACAAGCAGGAGCAGCGTTACACCAGCAGGAGCAGCGTTACATCAGCAGGAGCAGCGTAACACCAGCAGGAGCAGACTTACACCAACAGGAGCAGACTTACACCAGCAGGAGCAGCGTAACACCAGCAGGAGCAGCGTGACACCAGCAGGAGCAGCGTAACACCAGCAGGAGCAACGTTACACCAGCAGGAGCAGCGTAACACCAGCAGGAGCAGCATGACACCAGCAGGAGCAGACTTACACCAACAGGAGCAGACTTACACCAACAGGAGCAGACTTACACCAGCAGGAGCAGCGTTACATCAGCAGGAGCAGCGCGACACCAGCAGGAGCAGCGTTACACCAGCAGGAGCAGCGTTACACCAGCAGGAGCAGCGTAACACCAGCAGGAGCAGCGTTACACCAGCAGGAGCAGACTTACACCAACATGAGCAGCGTAACACCAGCAGGAGCAGCGTGACACCAGCAGGAGCAGACTTACACCAGCAGGAGCAGCGTAACACAGGCAGGAGCAGCGTAACACCAGCAGGAGCAGCGTGACACCAGCAGGAGCAGCGTAACACCAGCAGGAGCAGACTTACACCAGCAGGAGCAGACTTACACCAGCAGGAGCAGCGTAACACAGGCAGGAGCAGCGTAACACCAGCAGGATCAGCGTGACACCAGCAGGAGCAGCGTAACACCAGCAGGAGCAGCGTAACACCAGCAGGAGCAGCGTAACACCAGCAGGAGCAGACTTACACCAGCAGGAGCAGACTTACACCAGCAGGAGCAGACTTACACCAGCAGGAGCAGCGCGACACAGGCAGGAGCAGCGTAACACCAGCAGGATCAGCGTGACACCAGCAGGAGAAGCGTAACACCAGCAGGAGCAGCGTAACACAGGCAGGAGCAGCATTACACCAGCAGGAGCAGTGTAACACCAGCAGGAGCAGCGTTACATCAGCAGGAGCAGCGTAACACCAGCAGGAGCAGACTTACACCAACAGGAGCAGACTTACACCAGCAGGAGCAGCGTAACACCAGCAGGAGCAGCGTGACACCAGCAGGAGCAGCGTAACACCAGCAGGAGCAACGTTACACCAGCAGGAGCAGCGTAACACCAGCAGGAGCAGCATGACACCAGCAGGAGCAGACTTACACCAACAGGAGCAGACTTACACCAACAGGAGCAGACTTACACCAGCAGGAGCAGCGTTACATCAGCAGGAGCAGCGCGACACCAGCAGGAGCAGCGTTACACCAGCAGGAGCAGCGTTACACCAGCAGGAGCAGCGTAACACCAGCAGGAGCAGCGTTACACCAGCAGGAGCAGACTTACACCAACATGAGCAGCGTAACACCAGCAGGAGCAGCGTGACACCAGCAGGAGCAGACTTACACCAGCAGGAGCAGCGTAACACAGGCAGGAGCAGCGTAACACCAGCAGGATCAGCGTGACACCAGCAGGAGCAGCGTAACACCAGCAGGAGCAGACTTACACCAGCAGGAGCAGACTTACACCAGCAGGAGCAGCGTAACACAGGCAGGAGCAGCGTAACACCAGCAGGATCAGCGTGACACCAGCAGGAGCAGCGTAACACCAGCAGGAGCAGCGTAACACCAGCAGGAGCAGCGTAACACCAGCAGGAGCAGACTTACACCAGCAGGAGCAGACTTACACCAGCAGGAGCAGCGCGACACAGGCAGGAGCAGCGTAACACCAGCAGGATCAGCGTGACACCAGCAGGAGAAGCGTAACACCAGCAGGAGCAGCGTAACACAGGCAGGAGCAGCATTACACCAGCAGGAGCAGTGTAACACCAGCAGGAGCAGCGTCACACCAGCAGGATCAGCGTGACACCAGCAGGAGCAGCGCGACACAGGCAGGAGCAGCGTTACACCAGCAGGAGCAGCGTTACACCAGCAGGAGCAGCGCGACACAGGCAGGAGCAGCGTTACACCAGCAGGAGCAGCGTTACACCAGCAGGATCAGCGTGACACCAGCAGGAGCAGCGTAACACCAGCAGGAGCAGACTTACACCAGCAGGAGCAGCGCGACACAGGCAGGAGCAGCGTAACACCAGCAGGAGCAGCGTAACACCAGCAGGATCAGCGTGACACCAGCAGGAGCAGCGTAACACCAGCAGGAGCAGACTTACACCAGCAGGAGCAGACTTACACCAGCAGGAGCAGCGCGACACAGGCAGGAGCAGCGTAACACCAGCAGGATCAGCGTGACACCAGCAGGAGAAGCGTAACACCAGCAGGAGCAGACTTACACCAGCAGGAGCAGCGTAACACAGGCAGGAGCAGCATTACACCAGCAGGAGCAGTGTAACACCAGCAGGAGCAGCGTCACACCAGCAGGATCAGCGTGACACCAGCAGGAGCAGCGCGACACAGGCAGGAGCAGCGTTACACCAGCAGGAGCAGCGTTACACCAGCAGGAGCAGCGCGACACAGGCAGGAGCAGCGTTACACCAGCAGGAGCAGCGTTACACCAGCAGGATCAGCGTGACACCAGCAGGAGCAGCGTAACACCAGCAGGAGCAGACTTACACCAGCAGGAGCAGCGTAACACAGGCAGGAGCAGCGTAACACCAGCAGGAGCAGCGTTACACCAGCAGGAGCAGCGTTACACCAGCAGGAGCAGTGTAACACCAGCAGGAGCAGCGTTACACCAGCAGGAGCAGACTTACACCAGCAGGAGCAGCGTAACACCAGCAGGAGCAGCGTACCACCAGCAGGAGCAGCGTAACACCAGCAGGAGCAGACTTACACCAGCAGGAGCAGCGTAACACCAGCAGGAGCAACGTTACACCAGCAGGAGCAGCGTAACACCAGCAGGAGCAGCGTAACACCAGCAGGAGCAGCGTAACACCAGCAGGAGCAGCGTTACACCAGCAGGAGTAACGTTACACCAGCAGGAGCAGCGTTACACCAGCAGGAGCAGCGTAACACCAGCAGGAGTAACGTTACACCAGCAGGAGCAGCGTGACACCAGCAGGAGCAGCGTAACACCAGCAGGAGCAGCGTAACACCAGCAGGAGCAGCGTTACACCAGCAGGAGCAGACTTACACCAGCAGGAGCAGCGTAACACCAGCAGGAGCAGCGTTACACCAGCAGGAGCAGCGTTACACCAGCAGGAGCAGACTTACACCAGCAGGAGCAGCGTAACACCAGCAGGAGCAGCGTGACACCAGCAGGAGCAGCGTGACACCAGCAGGAGCAGCGTGACACCAGCAGGAGTAACGTTACACCAGCAGGAGCAGCGTAACACCAGCAGGAGCAGCGTAACACCAGCAGGAGCAGCGTTACACCAGCAGGAGCAGCGTGACACCAGCAGGAGCAGCGTGACACCAGCAGGAGCAGCGTGACACCAGCAGGAGCAGACTTACACCAGCAGGAGCAGCATAACACCAGCAGGAGCAGCGTTACACCAGCAGGAGCAGCGTTACACCAGCAGGAGCAGCGTGGCTCTTGTTTGGTTTCTTGTCCTCCCCGACGCCGTCCGGCCGCTCAGAAGATGCTGATGGTCTCTGAGTCTGCTGCTCTTAATCCAAATGACCTGCCTTCTTCTCCAGCGGTGATGATGGCGTGTTGCTGTCATGGACGTCATGTGTTTCAGCAATAAAGCTCTCCACAGTCCAGATGCATTGTGGTTAATGTAGGCATGGAGATTTTACACTGAAGAACAACGTGTGGAATTACAAAAGACAACATCTCTTCTGGTTCTGCTGCATCGATTCTGATCATTTCTCCTTCAAGTTGTCTCTGTGAGTGCAACACGTTGCAGGTGTGCACCTGTTAATGACCTGATGCAGGACTGAAGTCCAGTTTCTGACAGAAAAGACAGAAAATGCAGAGCGAGGCTGCGAGAGCGGAAAAGACGGCGGAGGAGAGAAGCGAGCTGAGTACTGAAGTGACAGGTTGTTGTCAGAGCAGCCAGACCCTGGAAGATAGATGAAGACAGGGTCAGCTACTCCCACTGATGTCACGCAGATGACTAACTGTGTGTGTGTGTGTGTGTGTGTGTGTGTGTGTGTGTGTGTGTGTGTGTGTGTGTACGCGAGTGAAGACAGGGTCAGCAATCTTTTGCCCGAGGCTGACTAACCCACATTGTGGCGTGTGAGAGTCTCAGCATTCGGAAATGTGCGAGTGTGTGTGTGAGTGTGTGTGCGTGTGTGTGTGTGTGTGTGTGCGTGTGTGTGTGTGTGTGAGTGTGTGTGTGTGTGTGTGTGCGTGTGTGTGTGTGTGTGAGTGTGTGTGTGTGTGTGTGAGTGTGTGTGTGAGTGAGTGTGTGTGTGTGTGTGTGTGTGTGTGAGTGTGTGTGTGTGTGTGTGTGTGTGTGTGTGCGTGTGTGTGTGTGTGTGAGTGTGTGTGTGTGTGTGTGTGTGTGTGTGTGTGTGAGTGTGTGTGTGAGTGTGTGTGTGAGTGTGTGTGTGAGTATGCAAATACAAGGTCAGCAGCTTCCATACAACAAAGCTAACTGATACTGTTTGTGTACATTTGTGTGTACGTGTGTGTACATGTGTGTGTACATGTATGTGTAAGCGTGTGTGTGTTGACATGGCAGTGTGCTTCTCTTCCTCTCTGTGTGGGTTCTGTTTGCTCTGATTTGACCCATTTCACCCGTTCAAGCGGTTCCTCTTCCCGTTTTCGTCCACTTTGACTCACAGCGCATTAACTCTGGTCCACTTTGCTTCCTGGTCAGGAGACATGCTGCTGTTGTGTGTCTGTTGTCGACTGCTTGTTCAGTGTTTACTGACAAACAGTGTGTAGCTGCATGAGATCTGCAGCACGCACACACACACACACACACACACACACACACACACACAGCGCCTGTAATGACTTCATTATTATCACTGGGGAATTGAGATGCCGTGTTCAGCTGTGTTTACTGCTGCAGTGTGTCAGATGTAATGTCCATATGTAACGTATATATTTATGTATTTACACGTCGCGCTGGAACATCATCAGAGTTTGAAGAGTTCGGCCTTCTTTGTTAGCTCGCCCCAACAGAGGAGAGCAGCAGGGAGTCAGGAGGAGTTACGTCCTTCTTTAACAACACAGATTGTTCCTGAAAAGCTATTTTAAACGCCTTGAAGTGAACGTAAATCTCCCAGAATCAGAATGTTACTTCACTGTTCTCACTGTAACTGTTCCTCCTCGTTAGCTCGTGTATTGACGGTGAACTTGTTGTCTGCAGTTCACTGTTTCAGGCTTCATGTTCACCTGAAGAGAAACTCTCAGTGCTGCTGTGTGTTTAGCTGTTAGCTCTGTTAGCCAAACACACAGCAGCGACCTCCTGCCCACTTGCTGCTAACGGCTAAAAGCTAACTGCTTCTTCATTGGGTTTACCACATCCTGTCGTGGTTCTGAAGTGAGGAACATCTGGATCCAGGTTAGCGTTGTGACACTGTGGTTCTGTGCTGTGGAAAGATTCTGTGTATGTTCTCACATTTGTTCTGTGACGTTCCACGGCTGGATGCCTCTTTAGCGTGTCCTGCTCTGATTTATGAAACCAAACCTTCACCTCGATGACATCTGAGCTGCATTCAGACGGGTGTGTTGAGCTGGTAGGCCCGGTTCAACAGAGGGTCCAGTCCCTGAGCTGTGGTGCTCTGGAAGGTTTCTACTGTGAAGTAAAGATGAAAACATACCTGAAGTTCTGCAGCCCTCATTAGAACCAGAGTGGGCCTGGTGTGGGTTCTGTGGTCCAGATTAAAAACAGCAGTGATGGATCTTTCCTTCGGGGCTCCTGGGAGTTCACTGTGAACTTCATCACTGTAACTTTATTACAGACACTGCCTACAGTGGAACATTATTTGGAGTATATTTTCCAGACTAACTTTGATGTAATGACCTTCCATTATTGCTTTTATTGCTTTTTATTACATTTGATCTCTTTCTAATCCACCTTAAAGCACTTTGCAGCCACCTTCTGCTGAGTCCTCCTGAAGATGAAGAGTATCAGCTGCAGAAACAGAGTTCACAGAGCGCTGGGATCAAAACGATGAATAACAACTCTTCTTCTTTCTGCTCTCTCTCAGGTTCAGGACGTCATTCCACGCTGTGCCGACCCAGTAGAACCAGTAGAACCAGTGAAGTCCCCCTCTGCATTAGAAGAAATGGCTCGGGCAGCCATGTCTGTGCCTCCATCCTCCCTCACCTGCCTCCAGCGCTCCCGCCTCTCCTCGTCACTCCTCTTCTTCCTCCTCTCCTGCTCGCTCCTCCTGTCCTGTCCGGGATCGGTCGATGCAGGTTCATCAGAGAAGAACTGCTCAGCGAGTGGAGACCCGTGTCAGGAGGGTGGGTCCTTACTACTACTGACTCTCTTAGTTACTGACTGTGTGACTTTCAGCTTTAATCAACCTGTCGCTCTGATATCAGGAGACACTTTGTCAATAATGACAGCAACGCAGTTTCACAGTAAATCATCAGTTCAAACATGGACGACCTGAACAGAACCGACTTCAAAACGGGCCTTAAAGTCGCTCAATGTTAAGTTCAGATCGGGCTGCAGATTGTTCCGTGCAGTCGGTGCTGATGGATCTAAAATCTTTTCTGTGTCTGTTCAGTTCAGACTGTCAGGACAACAAATAGAAAAATGTCTAGAACAAATATTCTGATCTCCATATTTGAGTTTGAGAGAGAAGATAAGTAAACACGACTTCAGCCAAGAATTAGTTTCGTGAATAAAGAACTAGAAAATGACTGAAGTGACGTGCACACAGTAATATATAATAATATAATGCACAATGGTGAATCAGAAAGCCAGATAATATAAACAGTACTTACTTTTCATTAATTAAGCATGATTGATTATTATGTGGAAGATGATTATGTAGATGATGCGGCTGCATGGCATTAATGCATTCTGGTGTCCTGCAGATGTATTAATATATACTGTACTACAGTGTGAGGAACCAGCGACACTCGCTTTATATTCGGACTTTGGGCTGAGGGTTCTGCAGGAGCGGCTCAGCTGAAGCTCTGTAATAATCTACTCCTGTTGTGACTAATTAGAAAATTCTTAAAACCTCTTTTTTCTCTTCATATCGTATCAAACACACTGTAGTTTTCTCCTCCTGCACGGGTTTATGTATATTTCCCGTGTGGTCCCAGTTTATAATTAGTCTCCTTACGTTCAGCCTCCCAGAAAGCATTGCAGTATATTTTGGCAGCTCATTCTGTGCGACCCGTCCAGAGTCCCTGCAAACAACAGCACAGAGATGTGTTTCCCACTTACTCACAGCTGAACAGTGAACAGTGTCAGCAGAATATTTGCAGTGTTTAACTCCCCACGAGGCACCAGCGCCTCACCGCTGACTTATCAGCTCTCTGTGGCAATTTACTGCCCAGAAACTGGGGCGCATTGATCCACTCCAATAAGTTTGAGTGGGACAAATGGGATGTGGAGAATTTCTCACTTATTATAATGTTAATCAGGTTATTCTGCCTCTGAGCGCTGAGACTGAGCTCCAACATTAGAGAGAGAGATTAGTGAGGGTGTTATGCTGAATTATTGCAACCAAATATTTCTTGTGATCCCTGTTTAATCATCTTTATATGTTCTGTTCTCCCGTCTCATTCCAGGAGTGGTTCTGCCTGTGTGGAACCCACAGAACCCTTCAGTCGGGGACAAGGTGGCCCGGGCCATTGTTTACTTCGTGGCGCTCATCTACATGTTCCTGGGCATGAGCATCATCGCAGACCGCTTCATGTCGTCTATAGAGGTGGGCAAGGTTCCATTACCAGTTCCTCCTCAAGGTGTTACGTCATTTTTCATGTCGGTCATCATCAGAAAACACACAGTGACAAACAGTCAGCGTTGTTCTTTCCTTTCCTGTTCTCTTCCTTCTCTTACGCTCCATTTACTTTTGTCTCCTTTCCTTTCCCTTTCTTTGTCTCCTTTCCTTTCCTTTCCCTTCCCTTACCTACCATTCCTTTTCCCTTCAATTTCCTCTTCATTTTATGTTTCCTTCTGGTACCTCCTTCCTTTCCCTTCCCTTCCCTTTCCTTTCCTTTCCTTTCCCTTTCTTTTGTCTCATTTCCTTTTCTTTCCTTTGTCTCCTTTCCTTTCCCTTTCTTTTGTCTCCTTTCCTTTCCTTTTCTTTCCTTTTGTCTCCTTTCCTTTCCTTTCCTTTTGTCTCCTTTCCTTTCCTTTCCTCACCTTTCCTTTCCTTTCCTCTCCTCTCCTCTCCTCTCCTCTCTCCTCTCCCCTGTCTCCTCCTCTCCTCTCCTCTACAGGTAATAACCTCCCAGGAGAAGGAGATCACTATAAAGCGTCCTAACGGTGAGACCACCACAGCGACGGTCCGGATCTGGAATGAGACCGTGTCCAACCTCACCTTGATGGCGTTGGGTTCGAGTGCTCCTGAGATCCTGCTGTCTGTTATTGAGGTGAGTTCACTGAGCCGGGCGGTGTCACGTTTGATCAGCTGACAGAGTGTAATGGGACCGCAGTAATCTGATTACCCCACCTGCAGGTGTGTGGTCATGGCTTCGAGGCCGGCTCTCTGGGCCCCAGCACCATCGTGGGCAGCGCCGCCTTCAACATGTTCGTCATCATCGCTCTGTGCGTCTACGTGGTTCCTGACGGTGAGACGCGGAAAATCAAACACCTGCGAGTGTTTTTTGTGACGGCGGCCTGGAGCATCTTCGCCTACATCTGGCTTTACCTGATCCTGAGTGTGTTCTCCCCCGGAGAGGTGGAGGTGAGGCGCGACACACCTGTGAGCTGGGAGGGAGAACCACAAGAAGGGAGGTGCTAACCGTCTCCTCTCTCCTGCAGGTGTGGGAGGCAGTGCTGACCTTCCTCTTCTTCCCCCTCTGCGTCGTCCAGGCCTGGGTGGCCGACCGCCGCCTCCTCTTCTACAAGTACGTCCGCAAACGCTACCGTGCTGACAAGCACCGCGGCATCATCATCGAGAGCGAGGGAGGGGCGGACGGAGGGATGGGAGGTCTGGACGGAGGTGGAGGGGCGCTGGGCCCCGGGGGCTTCACCAAGATGGACATGCTGGAGCTGGACGGACAGATGGCGCTGAACTGTCACAGCGGGATGGACGGCGGGATGATGGAGGAGGGAGGAGCGAAGGACGAGGAGGACGAGGCCAGAAGGGACATGGCGAGGACGCTGAAGGACCTGAAGCAGAGGCACCCAGATAAAGACATGGAGCAGCTGATTGAGATGGCTAATTATCAGGTAACACTGTTATGTTATATATCAATAACACTGTTCTGTCTGCATTAGCCAAGTGTGGAGCCAGAACTGGGAGGTGATTAGCTTAGCTTAGCTTAGCTTAAAGACTGGGAGCAGCTAGCATAGATCTCTTCAAAGCTGACCAGTAAAGACACAAACAGAAACTTTGTGGTTGTTAGAAATTTTTTTTGGAAAGAGTGACAGTTACAGACGTTGTTAGCAACCAGCATCCAAAAGCAGTGACTTCCCGGAGTTGCTGTTTAACGCTAGTCGGCCAAAACATGTTATCTTGTGGCCTGTTTCTCCCTATAAAGACACAAAATGTCTGTGTTAGTGTTTGTGTATGGGTGAGCTTCAGAGGTGCATGTTGACGTATATTTGAGTATTTTGGAGAGAGCCTAGCTAGCTGTTTCACCTAGATTCCAGTCTTTATGCTAGGCTAAGCTAATCGCCTCCTGTAGCTTTACACTTAACATTAAAGTTGTCTCAGTCTTTCTCCTTCAAATAAGTAAATAATCTGAGGTTTATCCAAAAATGTCAAGATACTCCAACAAGACACACACACATACGTCAGGTTTTAGTCAACATGTCACGCGTTAGCCGTTAGCTACGAGGCCTGAAGCACGGATGAACAGCCTGTTCTTGTTTGCTCGGTCTCCACTCCATCTTTTCTCCTCAGGCTTTGTCACACCACAGTAAATATAACTTCCTCCATCACAGTTCAGAAGCGACTCGTCTGAGAGTGACTCTGTGTTGGAGGTGACGCTGTGGCACCTTCAGTCGTGAACAAGGTGTTTCAGTTGATTGCTGTGAAGGACAACACACTTCAAAATGTTCCTGAGCAACTTCTGAGCTGCATTAGTGTTAATATTCATCACATTGCTTCCTTAGTAGATTTGCTTTAAATGAACCTCTTGATTGGTCTCATCTATGTTTCTCAAAGAATGATAAGGAAGCTAATGAAAGTGTCAGACAGCCACTCTCTCTCTCACACATATGATCAGATACACAGACACTCGCTGTGTACAGTGATGTTTATGTTGATGAAATCACTAGTCTGCGCAGAGGAAGGCTCCAGTCTGCTTGACTGACAGCAGTGTAACATGTGACTCTTCTGGCATCCAGGTGATATTTCTCCCGGTAAGTCGTGTGAACGTTAGACGTGAGCTTGACAAGTTTAGTCGTGGCGTTGGAGGCCATGTTTTGGCAAAAAATGTGTAACTCAAGGTCTTCAGAGCGTCCAGCCCAGTGTGACACATCCGGCTGGACGCTGTGAGGAGGAGAGAGAGAGAGAGAGAGGGACCGGTTCTGGTTAAAGACCTTGGGTTCAGATTTTTGGGAATTTTAGATTTGGGTTTGTGAGCTTGATATTTAATATTTCTAGGTGATTAAACGACATGTTTGATTCTAAATTTAACTTTGAGTTAAATTTTTAGCTTAGCCGAGTCTCGGTTGTCATTGTGTCACACAGATTAATTGATTAGTTGATTAATCTGGTCTCCTCCCTCGTTAAACACAAAGGAGCTGCTTGTAGACGGCTGTCGTACGCACACAAACACACAAACACACAACACACAACACACAGTTCACTATGCAGGTATCAGGACCTCCCCGCTGCAGACGGCTTTACTTCCTGGTCCTTTAAGGATCCCTCCACGCTCGGCTGTAGACGCTGTCCACGTCTCTGCTGCTCTCCCAGTCCTGCTTCCCCTCTCTGCCTCCTCTCCAAGTCTTTCCCTGTCTTAATGTTTTTATTTTTGGAGGTGGAAGGAGAAAGGAAAGGATTGGCATCGAGGTTCTGGTGGTCATAAAGAATCTCTACAGCGGGCTCCTGTGGTTCTGTTAGACTTAAGACAACTTGCTCAGCAAAATGTTCAAGTTTTTAACTAAATGAAGCATCATGGATTCAGAGAGACGCAGACTTCATGAGCATCCTGAAACTACGACGCTTCACTTAAATATAGATAAATATCTGGTTGAATCTAATCATCCCAACTACAGCAGCCAGGTTGTTAATGTTCTATTTGTTGGATCATTAGGATATTAAATTGCTCTTCACTCATACATTCTTATTGAAGTCATTACTTACAGATCGATGTGGCTCGTTAGATCTAAAGTTTGGAGCTGAAGTTCATCTTTAAAGGAAGCAGACGTCAAATCGTTGTTAGAGACTGATGGAGGATTTCTGTCTCAACAAACTCAATGAACAAACTCTTTGTTTCCATGACTGAATAAACAAACACACTGTTTTACTCTGTTTATATGTGGCGGACCCTGCCACAGCGATCTGGGACCTTATTTAACAATTAACATGTCTGACTTTGTATTATTACCTCGTTAATATTGTAAATATTAAAATACTTAGTGCTTCTTTAAGTTATGGATTAAAATGATAGAAACAGTCCATCAGCTTGTTCATTGTTTGGCTTTGTTCTGGTTCAGGTTCTGATGCAGCAGCAGAAGAGCAGAGCGTTCTACCGGATCCAGGCCACCAGGATGATGATCGGAGCCGGAAACATCCTGAAGAAGCACGCTGCCGACCAGGCCCGCAAGGTGAGCCGCACCGGACCTGCTCTCAGCCATGACACACACCTGACTCGGTCCTGACGTCTCACTGTTTTCACTTCTTGATTTGCTTCAGGTGGTGAGCAGCCACGAGACGCAGGCCCAGGAGGACGACCCTCACACCATCCGGATGGACTTCGAGCCTCCTCTGTACCAGTGCTTTGAGAACTGTGGCTCCTTGAAACTGACCGTGGCCCGACATGGAGGAGACTCTGGAGTCACCGTCAAGGTGAGTGAAGACACTCCGAGCAGCCGAGACCAGAGAGAGACTCTGACCTGAGTCCACTCACACCTCCTGCAGACCTGAGTCCACTCACACCTCCTGCAGACCTGAGTCCACTCACACCTCCTGCAGACCTGAGTCCTCTCACACCTCCTGCAGACCTGAGTCCTCTCACACCTCCTGCAGCTCTCCTGGTCTCAGTCGGAGAGACTCTGACCTGAGTCCACTCACACCTCCTGCAGACCTGAGTCCACTCACACCTCCTGCAGACCTGAGTCCACTCACACCTCCTGCAGACCTGAGTCCTCTCACACCTCCTGCAGACCTGAGTCCACTCACACCTCCTGCAGACCTGAGTCCACTCACACCTCCTGCAGCTCTCCTGGTCTCAGTCTGAGAGACTCTGACCTGAGTCCTCTCACACCTCCTGCAGACCTGAGTCCTCTCACACCTCCTGCAGCTCTCCTGGTCTCAGTCTGAGAGACTCTGACCTGAGTCACTCACACCTCCTGCAGACATGAGTCACTCACACCTCCTGCAGACCTGAGTCACTCACACCTCCTGCAGACATGAGTCACTCACACCTCCTGCAGACCTGAGTCCTCTCACACCTCCTGCAGACCTGAGTCCTCTCACACCTCCTGCAGACCTGAGTCACTCACACCTCCTGCAGACCTGAGTCCTCTCACACCTCCTGCAGACCTGAGTCATCTCACACCTCCTGCAGACCTGAGTCACTCCCACCTCCTGCAGACCTGAGTCCTCTCACACCTACTGCAGACCTGAGTCCTCTCACACCTCCTGCAGCTCTCCTGGTCTCAGTCTGAGAGACTCTGACCTGAGTCCACTCACACCTCCTGCAGACATGAGTCACTCACACCTCCTGCAGACCTGAGTCACTCCCACCTCCTGCAGACCTGAGTCCTCTCACACCTACTGCAGACCTGAGTCCTCTCACACCTCCTGCAGCTCTCCTGGTCTCAGTCTGAGAGACTCTGACCTGAGTCCACTCACACCTCCTGCAGACATGAGTCACTCACACCTCCTGCAGACCTGAGTCCTCTCACACCTCCTGCAGACCTGAGTCACTCACACCTCCTGCAGACCTGAGTTTTCTCACACCTCCTGCAGACCTGAGTCACTCACACCTCCTGCAGACCTGAGTCCTCTCACACCTCCTGCAGACCTGAGTCCTCTCACACCTCCTGCAGACCTGAGTCCTCTCACACCTCCTGCAGCTCTCCTGGTCTCCGTCTGAGAGACTCTGACCTGAGTCCTCTCACACCTCCTGCAGACCTGAGTCACTCACACCTCCTGCAGACCTGAGTCCACTCACACCTCCTGCAGCTCTCCTGGTCTCAGTCTGAGAGACTCTGACCTGAGTCCTCTCACACCTCCTGCAGCTCTCCTGGTCTCAGGCTGAGAGACTCTGACCTGAGTCCTCTCACACCTCCTGCAGCTCTCCTGGTCTAAGGCTGAGAGACTCTGACCTGAGTCCTCTCACACCTCCTGCAGCTCTCCTGGTCTCAGGCTGAGAGACTCTGACCTGAGTCACTCACACCTCCTGCAGACCTGAGTCCTCTCACACCTCCTGCAGACATGAGTCACTCACACCTCCTGCAGACCTGAGTCACTCACACCTCCTGCAGACCTGAGTCACTCACACCTCCTGCAGACCTGAGTCCACTCACACCTCCTGCAGACCTGAGTCACTCACACCTCCTGCAGACCTGAGTCCTCTCACACCTCCTGCAGACCTGAGTCCACTCACACCTCCTGCAGCTCTCCTGGTCTCAGTCTGAGAGACTCTGACCTGAGTCCTCTCACACCTCCTGCAGACCTGAGTCCTCTCACACCTCCTGCAGCTCTCCTGGTCTCAGTCGGAGAGACTCGGAGCCTCCTGGTTCTGGAGGCTGATGAAGTGGCTGATAGAGGAGTGCACATGCACAACACAAACCACATTTTAGCTCTCAGCTCAGGTTGTAACTGGTAGAAAACACACATCCTCTTGCAAAGGCTCATTGATCTGAGGCTTAACGCGGCCTGATAGTCTGAATAAGAGATTTTCCTCCGAGTCTCCCGCAGAGAGTCTGTGTCAGAGGAGTGATATCTGATCTGCTCGCCTGCGTCTCCTCTGTTCTCCCTGTATACAGATGAATGTAGAGCTGCAGCATCAGAGCTGCAGAGGGATTCTGGTACCGAGGCCTCCGTCTGACGTCTGCTGAAGGCTGCTGTTGTAGACTGAAGTGGCCTACTTAGCCCACACAGGCTCTTCAGGCAGACCGGCACTCTGGAGACCAGCACATTATTATTTTCACCAAACAGAGAAATGATTGAAAGTTTCAAGAATCTATTCACAAACCCAGACTTCAGTCTGAGTGTTTTATTATACAAGAGAAGTTAAAAAATCATATAAATGGAACAACTACAAACTCAGACCTCCGTCAGCTGAGAGCAGCGAGAACCGGCAGGACAGACGCTGACATGTTAGCAGCTTTAACACAATATAGCTAACCTGCAAGCTAACACTTGCTCAACATTAGCTTTCATTTGGAGTGGTGTGATTTGTTCCCACCTGAGCAAGCTTTGTCTCCTTGTAGCTCTGTTTTGGTCTCCATCAACAAGTATATTTGTCTCAAGCTAATGTAGCTAAGTGGCAGAAAACACTTAGTACTTAGCTTGGCATCAGCTTCCTTATCCAACTCATCCTTGTAGCTCTGTTTTGGTCTCCATCAGTACTTGCAGTTGTCTAATTATCCACTAAATGCTCCAGTATTTTGATCCCCAGCTGGTTGATGATGTTCTGCCTCCTGGTGCTCAGCAGGTTTTAGCTGCATGCCAGAAAACCAAAACCACTAAATGTGGATAATGAAGATGAAATATTCTGTGGAGTTGAAGTGAACTGCAGAGTTGCATGATTATTTATTAGTAGGCTAATTAGTGACGAGTGACTTTAACTTTAAGTTATATCACCTAAACTACCGAACCGAAACAATAACACATAATTTACATTAACTCATCAGTTTTTAATAGAATTAATAATATTATAATCTCAGGACTTAATCGTCCGTATCATCTAAAGATCTCAGATATCAGGAGGCCTCTTTTACAGTCGTCCAGCATGAAGATGAAGTGTGATGTAATGAACGCTGCGTCACTTATAAAACCACATTTCACCAAAAGATAAGACTCGACCGGAGCCGAGGCAGCACCTACAGAACCCGGCTGAGTCAGCAGATTATTGTGAAGCGATCTGGTGTTTCCCCAACAGAACCGGTGACCGTCTGGTTCTGAGCCTCTCTGTGGGAGGACGAGGGTTAAACCGCTGGGCAGAGGGAGAGAGGACGAGAGAGGAGAGGAAACAGGGAGCGTGTTCTTGTAGCATCTTCAAAGTCTGTATTATCAGGCTGGTTCTGACCCGAGGGCCCGGTTTAATGAAGCTGTTTCTCTTGTTTTCTCTCACCCTCTGTTCACGTCTCCCTGAATGCCTCTCTCTATCGCTCTCTCCTTCTCTGCTCTCCGTTCCTCCTCTTCCTTTTGTGTTTATCTGCCCTTTTCATATCTGCTCACTTCTGTTTCATCTCTGACGGCTCTTTTCGCTCGCCTCGCCCCGTTTCCCATCTCTCTGTTCTCTATCTGCCCCCAGGTGGATTATCGCACCGAGGACGGCACAGCCAACGCAGGTTCTGATTATGAGTTTGCAGAGGGAACCCTGCTGTTCAAGCC
The DNA here is from genome assembly GCF_900880675.1 of Sparus aurata. Classification (NCBI taxonomy): domain Eukaryota; kingdom Metazoa; phylum Chordata; class Actinopteri; order Spariformes; family Sparidae; genus Sparus; species Sparus aurata. The sequence continues at coordinate 13,758 of NW_022045195.1, read as the reverse complement.
AGGAGAAACCCTCAAAGGTAAAGAATAACATTCGCTGCATAATGTGTTTACAAAAACACACGTCATTGAGGCTGAGCATCGAGGAGGTCACGCACAGGAAGCTCTTTCTGCTGGCTCCAACAGAAAAGTGACTCCATGTTTACTTTGTGGTGCCGTGACCCGATCTGTGCACTCTTTCTCCAGAGATCACAGTCGGAGTGATCGACGACGACATCTTCGAGGAGGACGAGTATTTCTACGTCCACCTCAGTAACCCTCGCGTGGTCGGTTATCCTGAGATCGGCACCGCCCCGCTGGATGCCAGCGCCACACCCAAAGCAGTGCTGGGCGACAACCACACGGCCACGGTGACCATCTACGACGACGACCACGCAGGTAGAAGCAAGCCAAGCAAAACAAGCTAGGCTAACTAGCTCCTCCTGTGGAAGATTAGCATTAATAGTCATGTTATAGTAATAATGATAATTTGATAACAGTATATGATACGTCACCATGACGACAGGGGCGACTCTATAAACAGTTCTGTCACTTTGGATCCTTTCAGTGTTTTTGGCCGCTAACACTCGTACCTGAACAGACTGCAGGAGGTTTAACTGGTTATGAAACAACAGTTTAATGCTGATGCCTGAAATGATCCACATCAGTAACGAGGAGCGGCAGCATGAAGCCTGGTTGTGTCTTTGTTATTATTAAAGGGTCAGGATATCCACAGAAAGTTTTCAGAAGAAGGTTCTGGTCTCCTTCATGTTCAACTTCCACCCAAAGAGAATTAAAGTGAGGGAGGAAGACGTGAGAGTGGGTGTTCACCCAATCTTTACTGCCTTTTATCTGGAGAGAGTGGGTGGTAATCTATTATCCCTGTCTCTGTATATACGGGACACCTTGGAGAGCCGGCGAGTGAGTGAAAGCGGAGGTGATTATCAACCTCATCTCACTCGTCCTTCTGCTGTTTCTCCCCTGTGAAACTTCTTCCTCTCTTCCTTCTCTCTCTCTCTCTCTCTCAGGTATCTTTACCTTTGAGACCTCCAGTCAGAGGGTGAGTGAGAGCGTGGGCGTGATGGAGGTAAAAGTGCTCAGGACTTCAGGGGCCCGAGGCCTGGTAGCCGTCCCGTACCGGACCGTGGACGGCACCGCTAAAGGAGGAGAGGACTACGAACTGGCGTCTGGCAAGCTGGAGTTTCAGAATGACGAGACGATGTGAGTACAGACGTGTTTTACTGCGAGTACTGCGAGTACTGAGAGTACTGAGAGTACTGCG
>NW_022045195.1:0-10000 GCF_900880675.1 Sparus aurata | reverse complement strand
CACCTGACCACAGCTTCGTCACCTGGCCACAGCTTCGTCACCTGGCCACAGCTTCCTTACCTGGCCACAGCTTCCTTACCTGACCACAGCTTCGTCACCTGACCACAGCTTTGTCACCTGACCACAGCTTCGTCACCTGGCCACAGCTTCGTCACCTGGCCACAGCTTCGTCACCTGACCACAGCTTCGTCACCTGACCACAGCTTCCTTACCTGACCACAGCTTCGTCACCTGACCACAGCTTCGTCACCTGACCACAGCTTCCTTACCTGACCACAGCTTCGTCACCTGACCACAGCTTCCTTACCTGGCCACAGCTTCCTTACCTGACCACAGCTTCGTCACCTGACCACAGCTTCGTCACCTGACCACAGCTTCGTCACCTGACCACAGCTTCGTCACCTGGCCACAGCTTCGTCACCTGGCCACAGCTTCGTCACCTGACCACAGCTTCCTTACCTGACCACAGCTTCGTCACCTGACCACAGCTTCCTTACCTGGCCACAGCTTCCTTACCTGACCACAGCTTCCTTACCTGACCACAGCTTCGTCACCTGACCACAGCTTCGTCACCTGACCACAGCTTCGTCACCTGGCCACAGCTTCGTCACCTGGCCACAGCTTCGTCACCTGACCACAGCTTCGTCACCTGACCACAGCTTCGTCACCTGGCCACAGCTTCCTTACCTGACCACAGCTTCGTCACCTGACCACAGCTTCGTCACCTGGCCACAGCTTCGTCACCTGACCACAGCTTCGTCACCTGACCACAGCTTCCTTACCTGGCCACAGCTTCCTTACCTGACCACAGCTTCCTTACCTGACCACAGCTTCGTCACCTGACCACAGCTTCGTCACCTGGCCACAGCTTCGTCACCTGACCACAGCTTCGTCACCTGACCACAGCTTCCTTACCTGGCCACAGCTTCCTTACCTGACCACAGCTTCGTCACCTGACCACAGCTTTGTCACCTGACCACAGCTTCGTCACCTGGCCACAGCTTCGTCACCTGGCCACAGCTTCGTCACCTGACCACAGCTTCCTTACCTGACCACAGCTTCGTCACCTGACCACAGCTTCGTCACCTGACCACAGCTTTGTCACCTGGCCACAGCTTCGTCACCTGACCACAGCTTCGTCACCTGGCCACAGCTTCGTCACCTGGCCACAGCTTCGTCACCTGACCACAGCTTCCTTACCTGACCACAGCTTCGTCACCTGGCCACAGCTTCGTCACCTGGCCACAGCTTCGTCACCTGACCACAGCTTCGTCACCTGACCACAGCTTCGTCACCTGGCCACAGCTTCATTAGGCTTCCACAGGCGGTGCTAGGGGCTAACATTAGCAACCTGACATCACTGATATGAGAGGAGTGGTACCAGGTGAAGCAGTGTCACCTCTGGACTCCAAGGGCGGGGCTTAGTGATCAGGTCACTGAACCCACTTTGACCAGGAGTGATGCACGTCATTTCTCTCTTTCTTTCCTTCTTCCTGGCATATTTTTAGGTTTCCCTCCACGCAGCATGATTTCTCTCTCGTTCCCTCTCTTGTTCAGCGCCCTCCTCCTCCTCCTCCTCCTCCTCCTCCTCCTTCACCTCCCTGTCATCTCATGTCTCGCCTCCCTTCCTTTTCGCTCGTCTTCATTTGCATCTTCCTCCCTTCTGTCTTTCACCTTTACTTATTTACACTGTCGGACTTTTGCATCGTCTTTTTGCCCCCATTTCCCTCCACCTGACACCCTCATCCACCTCACCTCACCTCACCTCACCTCACCTCACCTCACCTCCTTTCTTTTCTCTCTTCCTTCTCTCTCACTTGTTTATTCTCCCCTTCTTCTCCATCCATCCGTCTCTGTCTCAGCCTTTCCTCAGAGAAAAAGGACTCACTGCCAGGACGATTTAGCTGGATCACATAACTCTCCACCGTCAGCCCTCTCTGTCCAGCCAACACTACGCCGTCCTTCAACCTGCGTAATAGTTTTGTTTACCCCTGTTGTCTGTTTCCATTAATCTGTCCCTCTCTCTCTGATGGAAGGAGCCTCCTCAAAGGTTTGAGAGAAGAGTGAAGTACTTAGAGGAGGCTGGAGGATGAGTGTGGGGTGAAGAAGGGGTGAGCCAGGTGCTGCTTAACATTCTCTGGGAAAAATCTAAAAGGCGTCGAAGGAGCTGAAGTGACGAGGGAGGAGAGAGAGGAGGAGGTGAAGGAGGATTTAAAGAAAGTGATCGCACAAAGAAAACTCCCTTCCTAACTTCTCTCTTGATTTACTAAATCAGTGAACGGTTCACTAATGAGTCTCAGTCTCTCACTTCAAGTCTTCTTCAACATAATATGATGTTTATTTAGTAAATTATGATCCATTAAGAGTCAAACAGAAGATAAAGCAGGGTTTGTTTATGGGCGTGTTGACCTTGTGATGGACAGGTTCATACTGAGGTGTGAAAATATCTTCCTTAGCTCCACCCTCTTTTCCAAATATGGTCACTCCTGGATCCAGAAACCAAGATGGCGACGGCAATAATGCCAAACTCAAGGTTTCAAAGCTGGTGTCCACAAAACCAGGAAGTGACATCACAGTGGGGTTACTCTCAGACTTCAGCCTGCTGTAACTGGAGGCACGTAGGGAAAGATGCTGTCCTGTTGAATTATGGGAAATGTAGGACCCAAAGGGAATAAGTTACTTTTGGGTCCTCCAGTCTGAGGCTGTTTGCCAGCCGTGATGTCACCATGTCATCTAACAGTGGTAGAGAATAATAAACACAGCACAGCAACAAACAATGTGAACCGAACAGAGAAGATGTTTCTGTACGCAGTCTCACAACAGCGGAGGAAGAAGTGGAAGCAGTCTGATGTAGAGCTGAAGAGTGAAGAAACGTCTTTGTGTCATGACTTAATGATGAACTGAGCACGAGGAGAGAGAGAACTGAAGTGGATATGAAAGTGTGTTATCGTCAGTGTGATGGGTGTGTTCAGTGTCACTCAGTGGGACGTCACACGCTCCACACAGGGATTCTATATTTATTCACATTATTTCCTGCAGAACCCAGTTAATTCTGGTTCTGTTCAGCTTCCTTTATTTATCCTCTGCTGTTCACCAACGCAGCTTAAGAGGCTGTGTGTGTGTGTGTGTGTGTGTGTGTGTGCGTGTGTGTGTGTGTGTGAGTGTGTGTGTGTGTGTGTGTGTGTGTGTGTGTGTGTGCGTGTGTGTGTGTGTGTGTGTGTGTGAGAGTGTGTGTGTGTGTGTGTGTGTGTGTGTGTGTGAGTGTGTGTGTGTGTGTGTGTGGTGTGTGTGAGTGTGTGTGTGTGTGTGTGTGTGTGTGTGTGTGTGTGTGTGTGTGTGTGTGAGGGCCTCAGCAGGGCCCGTTTATTCTGAGCCTTTCTCTGACCTGCAACTCAGCACAGAGTCACAGCCAAGACACAGAGAAGTGTGTGTGTGTGTGTGTGTGTGTGTGTGTGTGTGTGTGTGTGTGTGTGTGTGTGTGTGTGTGTGTGTGGGCTCCTCTCCCCTGGCTGCTCATTATAAATTTCAAACAGGTGTCGCCACCAAACTGTGCTAACGCCTGTTCAATTACTGCCATGCCTGTGTGTGTGTGTGTGTCTGTGTGTGTGTGTGTGTCTGTGTGTGTGTGTGTGTGTGTGTGTGTGTGTGTGTGTGTTTTGTTGTTAATATGTGACCTTGCAAATTTAACTTTGGACATCACGACTGTGTTCCCACAGATTGGACTTCAGGATCCATTTAACAGAAGACATCTTTAATGTAGCTAACAGCAGCTAGCCACCACAACAGAGAATGTACCTGTTGTGATTATTACTGATTATTAACCTTTAATCGTGCTGAATGTGTGAGGTTCAGACACCTGTTAGCTCACCTACATACTGTTTATATGTTGTTTGAGTTTAAACCGCTGTCAGGCTTGTAGGATAACTGGTGTGTTTGTCTCTGGTTGGCTAACGTTGGCTACCTCCACAAACACTTAATGTTAATGAAATGTTGTGTATTACTGATGGTAGGAAGCTAGTTAGCCATTGCAGTTTATATGAGAACATAACAACACAGGGTTGAATTGACGTCTCTACACGCTGTGATTGTCAGAGGAGTCAGCAGCCCGTGGACTCTGCAGCTGCAGAGAGCTGCTCTCACTCTGAGGGTTAGTTAATTTAGAGAAATCTCATCAGTGTGTCTGAGACAACATGCTTCAGCTGGAAACACTTACTCCAACAGTTTAATGAAACAGAATCTGTTATTTTGTTTTCTAATGGGATCGTTGAGATCACTGAACCCCCCTGAAGCACACTAGCTGAATCACGGCTTCACAGTACTGAGTGGAACTGTAATCCAGCATCCTGCCATGTTGTTCTGTGCTGATGAAGCCCAAACGCAGTCTCAGTGTTTCTGACAACGCTGTCAGAAGTGCTGTGATCACCAATCAGCTGCTGCTGAAGGAAAGAGCTTTAACAACACAGCCTCCCTTTGGCGAGATGTTTCTCAGAATGAAGAGAGAGACGGAGAGTGTGTGTGTGTGTGTGTGTGTGTGTGTGTGTGTGTGTGTCACAGTGCTTGTAAAGTGTTTGATATTTGCAACCTGTTTCTCCGTCTGTCACCAGAGTGGGTGACTAACCCGAAGCTGCTCCCAGAATAAAACATCCTTTGAACTCCAAATCCCCCGAGAGCTGCTCGCTGTGTGTGTGTGTGTGTGTGTGTGTGTGTGTGTGTGTGTGTGTGTGTGTGTGTGTGTGTGTGTGTGTGTGTGTGTGGCGTGCACGAGGGCGTGAGTTGGCATTCAAGTGTGCACCTTCACGTCCCCGTGTGTGTGTGCTGCTGCAGGTGCATCAGTGTGTGTGTGTGTGTGTGTGTGTGACAACCGTTTGCTTTATTTCCTCACAGTCATGTTTGTTGTTCACTTTGCGTCATGTCACGTCTTCCTCTTACTATGGGAGGCCGTTTAGGGTGAAAACATTGAAATATGTGCACATACACACTGAAAATGTTCACACACACATTGACATGATGTGCACACACGCACTGAAAATTTCCACACACACACACACACACACACACACACACACACACAGTCAGCATGTGTGCACATTGTGCTCTTCCTGATTAATAAACAGTTTGAGATAAAGTGCTTTCAGACGGCAGCTCAGGTTTTATTCCTCCATGTCACCGTGTTGACAGTCTGAGCAGGCGTTGTTTGATAGATGACAGAGCAGCGGAGGTGCCGTGCATCATGGGTAATGGCACCATTAACCAATCGTACAGCAGAAACACAGGACACTACAAACATGGTATTATGCGGGTGCTTGCGTGCAGCTGTGTGTGAGTGTGTCCTGTTGGAGCTGCAGGCGGAGGGCTGGTGTGTGTCAGAACTCAGCAGGGGTTCTGCTCGGTCAGGATGCGTTCTGCTTCCTGCTGGGCAGATTTCTGCAGCAGGGTCGCTGTTAGAAACATACCCTCACTACACTGCAGTAAAGCTCTATGATATTACATTGTGGTTGCTAATATAACTAATAAGCTTGTAAAGGAACAGTTCACCCACAGATTTACAGTCAGTCACTCTCTGCTCACTGGTGCTGATGGAGAGTCGGGAGGTTTGTGGCTCAGCAGCTGCAGGAGATCGGTTCTGAACATTTGAAGTATGTAAACTGAATTATAGAGATGTGGTTGACACCCTCAGACGCTGCCGGCTGTGCGCTGGCTGACACTTCAGGTGAAGATTTGGGTCATGGGACTTCTCTCAGTCATCTCCTGTTTTACACCTTCAGGTGTGGAGGAGTCTGTTCTGCTGAGAAGCGCCTGAAATGTGACAAACTCCCAAACTTCACCTGACTTCCATCAGTAAGGTGAACGTGTGGCTCCGGGGTCGAGCCAGCGTCTCGTTATCTTGTTATCAGAAGGTCACTGGTTGAATTCCCCCGGCCTGCTTGTTGAAGTGTCCTTGGATGAGACGCTGACAGAGGTCTGATCCAACACAGCAGGCAGTATTTACTGGCGGCGGTTGCGTTGCGTCCTGTGATGTCGTCTTCTCTCCTCGCCACGTCCCACATCCTCCGGGCTCAAAGCAGCCTGCTAATGGGCAGACGAACACCGTCACCTCCCTCGTCCTTCTGTCTCTCTGCCTCCCTCCATCTTCCTCTTTCTCTCCGTTCTACAGGAGAACGTCAGGGTTCCTCCGTCTCTGTGAGGATGACACGGCTTTCTTCTTCTGTTCTTTCCCCGTTTGTTGCCGTAGCAACTTTTGATCCGTCCCGTTGTCAGAGATGGCAGAAACACAGAAAGAAAGATGAAGAAGAAAAGGGAGAAATTACAGGAGTAGAGAAGAAAGCCTTGTTGCTTTATGAGTCGACGTTTTGTTCTTCTGAGGATTTGTTTTTCTGCCGCTGCATCGCCGGCGCTCACAGATGAAACGCTAAGAGGCGAATGATTGCACTCCCCATTATTCCTCCCGTCGGCTCTCACATTGATTTCATCTCTCGCTCCATATTTTGTGGAGAGTGTGTGTTGGAGTGTGTTGGAGTGTGAGGTCACACACCCATTGTTGGCTCTTTAATTAGCGACGAAAAACATTCTCTGGCCGAATGGATCATGAGGAGGGAAAATCAAATCACATTTCGGCAGAGTCACGGTCCGTCTGACGGGGAGGAAGACGGAGGGCAGGAGGAGATAAAGGCGCCGCAGTCAGGGAGGGAAAGGCAGAGATAGCAGGAACACATCCTCCCTCTCCTCCTCTCCTCCTCCTCCTCCTCCTCCTCCTCCTCCTCTTCATCTCTAATGTCAGAGCAGTCAAAGTTAAGTAGCTTAAGTCAACATCTTTAACCACTGGGGAAGCTTTCCCTCTCGTGTGTGCGGCGGCCTGTGTGGGTAATGTTTCAGCTGCGTATTGAAATCGATGTGGCAGCTGCCGTCTGTTGTTTGCTTATTGACATTCTCCTCCGTACTACAGTGATTCCACTCGCACACAAACCTCACAGCACCTCTGGCTTCCTCTCAACAACATTTTAACCCATTTTGGAAACCCTCTCCTGTGGCTGCTCGCCCGCCGTGTCTTTCCTCGCAGCGCTGTTGCTAAACATCACAAAGTCTATTGATTTGATGAGGATGAAGCCAACAGCTGACAGTTAAAGTTGCAGTCGATGCTTCGCAGGAGCCGTTCAGACAGGTGCTAAAATACTAAACAGCTTTCAGTTGAGGCAGCGTCGACTTTGAAGCACTAACCCCGCCGCCTCCGTCTGCGTCTGTCTGCCTGCTTCTTCTCTCCCTCGTCGTCGCTGTTCTTCCCTCCTTCCCTCCTTCCCTCCATGCCTCCGTCTCTTTGTTATACAATTCTGCCATTTAGCCTCCCTGTCACTCCTCGGCTCTCTCTGCTCTCTGTGCCACTCTCGTTTTGTTCTTTCTGAGCCTCTCGTCGTCCCCTGTGGATGTTTTTTTAGCACTGCAGTCCCAGCAATTTTCTCTGCCAAGCGTGCACACAGTCGCACAGAAAAACACACCCCATGGTCAGAGAGTCCTGCACACACACACACACACACACACACACACACACACACACACACACACACACACACACACACACACACACACTCTTGCCAGTGCCTCCCTGGGATCCAAACCCCCCGTGGACTGCAGCACACCCTGTAATCTGGGCTCGGGGACCTCCAGCACGGTGAGCTGTGGCGCCGGCTGCCCTTCCATGATTAGAGCCTGAGCCGGGGATGGTCCACCCTCTGTAACCCCTCCTCCTCCTCCCAGCTGCCCCGGGCCTCCCGGCTACACCGGCCCCCACCCTGCCACGCCAAGGCCACATTAAAGCCTACGTCGCTGGGTTCACTGACCATAATGACTTTGGTGGGCGCTCCAGGCTCCACGTATTCATTCTGACTGAAGCTTTCCTCCATGTTTGTACGTCACCCAGCGGCCTCGAACACAGCGAGCATCTCACAGATTCATCAGCTTCACTGTGTCATCCGACGAGGATGTTCGCCGTGTCTGCAGCCTCTGGTTCACACCTCTGCTCTTGTTTCTGAAAACACTTGGTTTCCCATAAACCCGCCGCGTCCTCTCACTGTTTTATGTGTCGTTTCTTTGCCAACGCAGAACATAAACATGTGGGAAGTGGAGTTTTAAAATTAGTTCAACCATCTGCCATCCAAATGGACTGAAAACAGGAGCTGTGTTTGTGCTGGGAGAACAGCGCCCTCTGTCTCCTCTGCAGTCCAACAGACAACACATCATCCTGTAAACAGTCTGTCTTTGTTTCTCACTCGTCTTTCTTCTTCTCACTGGATTTAAATCCCTGAGAGAAAACCATGTGTGTGAGCTTCTGTGGTTGAACTTCCTGTCTCCTGGGCGTCTCTGTGTCGGGTCACTGACACACTGACCTGATGAGACGGAGGTTTGATGATGATGTGTTCACAGTGAAGAGACGTTCTGTCCACCGATGAGTTGATGATTAGAGTTCCTGCTGTTTGTCTCCTAGTTTAAACGTCAGCTGTTCCCTGTGTTAGTCCAGAACTTCTTCTTCTGTGGTGTCTGTCCTGCAGACATGTTGGGGAGTGAACTCTGTCTGTCTCTCCTGACCGACTGCAGGCACGCCGGCTCCTCTCCCCGACTGATTGGTCGGAGGGCATTGTTAATTGCAATTAGAGCAGTGACCTCTGTTTGTGCATGATGGGATATCTGCTCTCGTGGCAATATCAATCTAATGAAGTGGAGGGAGGAATGATGATGCGTCCCCAGACCGCCTGGTGCCGTCCCACAGCAGGGACACGACAACATTCTGACGCAGCGGGCGCAACAATCAGGTGATCAGCGCTCGGATCAGCGTTTAATCTGAAGAGAGCGACGGTTTCCTGTAGCTGGCTGCATTTAAACAAGATCGTTTCCTACATTCTGTCTCTAAAAGTGTTGATGATAATAACAGTATTCAATCAATCGTCTTTTTATCTGAAGCGCTCTTAATTAGTGAGATGTTGTGTTGTGTTCTGATTGCAGCGTGCTGCTCTGTGTTAGCTTCACTGCACACAGGATTTCTGAGCGTCAGGGACTCAGTCAGCGACGCTGGACTGCATTCTGACAGCAACCTTCAAAATCTGAGTCTGGAATTCATCCTGAAGGCCGAGAGCCAATCAGAGAAGAGCTAACGGGCTAGCAGCTAGGACATGCTAACGCTCAACAGTCACAGGAAGTCTGAGCCGCGTTTGTTTTCCTCACCAGCTTAATATACATCATTTAATTCAATAAAGAGCTTTATTGGTATACTTTTATTAATATACTGCTCAAGCTGTCTGAACTTTCTTCAGTCTGTATGTTTACATCAGTTAACTAACACTTAGTAGCATTTAAGCTAACAGCTTCTCATCCGTCGGTCAGCGAGCTTGTTTGCTTGGTCGTAAAATTTTCTTGTTTCTTATTTTCTTCTTCTTGTTACTTTCCCTAACTCTCAGCTCTGTGAACATCAGGGTTCACGTTGAATTCACACAAAATTTGCATTATTTCATGTTTAATTACTAAATAACTCAAATTTAGCGTAGAGACACTTTTCTTTGTGGCAGCTCCCTCTGGTGGTACCTGGAGGAGGCGGAGTGTCGAACAGGTCAGATCACCTGCTGCTGGTGACTCGTGTGAGCGCTCTGTCAGCGCGATATTAACTTCTGTCACATTACATCACTTATTAAGTTGATGAAACTGCTGAGGTCCGTCTCACAGAGGACGCAGCTCATCAGGAGCTCTGTGACCCGTTTGGGTCTCAGCCTATAGACCGAGGAACTGGACTCTGACGTGATGAACGCACAGCGCTGTGGTAGAGCGATGATCCAGTTCCTGACTGCAGTAGCTCAGGGTAATCTGATACACACACACACACACACACACACACACACACACACACACACTCTCACACACACACACACACAGTGATGTCAGAGTGATTAAATCACTAATAGCTTGCGGAGGAGACGATGTGACTCACACAACGCAGCTCACATCTCCACCCTCCGATACA
>NW_022045194.1:0-38600 GCF_900880675.1 Sparus aurata | reverse complement strand
CATCTCCGAATGAGTTACACAGTGAAACAGCGGCGCTTTTATAGCCGACTTTAAGCTGAAACTCTGAACAGAACCTGGTCGGGACCAGGTTATGAGCTAAGCATAAGTTACTGTAGTTCAGGGAAGCCTGACTTTAGACTCAACATATCTCGCTAACACACTAAACTGGCTTCACAGTACACCCCTCAGCTCAGACAGTGAGCACTGTTGTCTTTGCTGGTTATTTATATAATAAAACCTTTTTTTGAATTACACTCTGTTGTGGTTTTTATAGATTTTTAAAGAAGGTGTTGAGTCTTTTGATGGAGTCCAATGTCTCCTCTCAGTGGCATTTTCAAAGCTTTAACTATATTTGATGTATACATTTTCTGTCTGTAATGGACAGCAGGGCTTCCATTACCTTCATTATCTATTCCTATTCTGGGAATGACTGATATAGAAACCATGTGTTGTTTAATAATGTCTGAGTAAGTTAGCCTCTCTCCATCTCTTATCACATGAATGAAGCTAACAGCAGCTGTGAGAGTTTATAACGTTTCACCAGCAGCTGATATGAAATATACCTGAAGTGCTGCCTGTGATGTCACCAAGCAGACAGATAAAAGCTCATGTTGAGCAGCTACAGTAGTTTATATGATCATTATGCAGCCTCATTGTTACCTGCACTTTAAAATCATATTACTGGTCTGTAAAGCACTAAATGTTCTCAGGACTGAACACATTTGGTTTACTTGTACGAGGATCAGGAGGGTTATTTAAAATGTGTGTTCTGATACAGTTACTTATTTAAAAATAGTAACATAAAGTAAAATCTAATCTAATCTGATTCATAACTGTTCACTGTATTTCAAATAAGTACATTAATTTAATGCATTTTTTTATCTGTAGCTTATTATATCAGCTTTTTTCCCGTTCTGTCTTTCAGATGCTGTTTTAATGTCTTAGTGTTTTAGTTTTGATTACTTTCTATGTCTCTGAATGGATCTCTGAATGAGGCTTTATTTGACAGAAGGTTTTTACATGTCAGCCTTGTTTTAAACTAAGTACTTATTAATATAAAATTGAAAACGGGACCTGAAATAAATCCAAAAGGCCTTTTAGTCAGGATAGTTCACAGGCTCCTCAGCTGCACCAGTAATGGTCAGATTTTTCTCTGAATGCTTTTTTTTCCACTCTCACTTCACCTGTTTGTTTTCAGCTAATTCAGTCTGATCCTAAATATGCTCTCTGAACTTTAAATAATAATGTTCATGTTTTTAATGTGATCACAGCAAAGGAAAAAGTGTGTGTGCAGCTTGTGGTTTCACTCTATGAACAATTTGAACTTACAGAAACAATATGGTCCTCGAACAGATAGTGCTCAGGCCCTAATAATACAAAAAATAAATGAAAGTCTGTCAAGAATTTGATATTGTAATTTGGTCCTTGGATGTAGCAGCAGGACCCAATCACTAACAAACTTACGTTACAGCCGATGAAGTGGAGAGCAGTCAGGGGAAGAGAAAATGAGTTTCAGCAAAAAGTTATCTCAGTGTTAGTCTGACAAACAGGAGTTGAGGTCATTGGTGAGTTCTTGTCTTGTGATCTGATTTCCAGGTTATTTTTTGCTGTTTCTTTCTGATTTTGCACGTTTAGATGCAGCTTTGTTTCACAAACAATGTCTACATCTTTTGTTTTCCTCACAAAAAAACTCAGTAAGACTTTCAGAGAAAGGCAAATCCTCCCAGTCCAAAGAGCAAAAAGATTTTGTAGACTTGTCTGGTTAAAAAACATTTCCTCTTGGAGCTGCTGTGGTCAGGTGGGGATGGACTGAACCATTTGTTGGGTGGGGGTCTTTCCAACAGCCTCCTCCATGGACGGGTCTTTGACTTTATGGTCCTCCGAACCCTAACCCTCCGGAGATGTAGACACAGACACCATCCATTCATTTAAAATTATTTATTTAAAATGTCTTGTGAGTTTCTTCTTCTCACTCCAGAAGCACAACATGATCTACGGAAGCCCCGAGGGGTCAGTGAGACGTCTGAGAGAAAGTCCTGCAGAATAATCTTTATTTATAATTCAGTGTTTTTGTTTTCATTTGTGAAACTGACTCAGAAGCTGTTTGTTTGTGTTACACTCACTGTGACTCATGACGTCACCATGACGTTCCAGTTTGTTTTGTTAAACATTTTTGGTGGAAAAAACCTTTTAATTATGAGCTGCCTCATTAGCTCTAAGCTAACCCTAAATAATTAAATTAAGTTTCACCAGATTTTTTTCTTACTTGTTGCACACACGAAATAAAACGAAATATTCCACCTGTGAAAAACATTTTAGGTAAAATAAAACATCTGGAGAATTTTTTTTATCATGTGTGAAACCGACTGAGGAACAAAGTCAGGAGAAGTTGCAGCTTTAAGCTACCGAGTTGCTTCCCACCAGATGATGTAATTGACGCTCCAGTTAACTCTCTTCTGATTGATTTACTCTTCGACACAGTTTCTGTCTTGAACAGTTTATCCATTTACTGTCTGTTACATTCAGGCGTCACTGGTGAATAAAGTGAAGGTGGGGAAAGTTTTATACCCATGAAGGTGAAACTGCAGCAGGTGAGCTGTAAAGTAGTGTGTTCATGGACAGGTAGAGAGGGGGAGGAGGAAAAGAAGGAGGTAGGATGTGGAGATGAGGCAGGAGAGAAGGAGGACAGGAAAAACAAAGTGTCTGCATGTCTGACTCATATCAGAACTGTAGGATGTTCTGCATGCTGAGGAACTGATGCTGGATCAGTTCAGACATATTTGGGGCTTCATGGACAGGAAGATAGAAGAAGAAGAAGAAGAAGAAGAAGAAGAAGAAGAAGAGGCAGAAGGATGAGAGAAGATGAAGAGGAGGTACAGGATGAAGAGGAAGAGATGTAAAGGAGGAAATAAAGCAGGAGAAGGAAAAGGAAGAGGTAGTATATAAGTGTTGTTAAATAAATAAATGTGTTTAACAGAGTACTGACAGTGTTCCTCTGTTCAACAGCTGGTGATCAGTGACAGTCATCATGAAGACACTCTGATCTCCAGACGACAGCGAACACAACTTGTGCGGTGCTGTCTTGTTCCTGTTTTGTTTGTTTTTTTTAACTCTGTTTTAACACACAAATTTTCCCTCCTAGTTCTTATTTCTATGACTTTGCACTATACAAGAAAAGGTAACATGTCTTAGCTTTCTGAAAACAACTTCACCCCAGACAGGCAAGCAAAGATGAATGGACGAAATTGAAAAACATTTTTTAAGTGTATTGAAACTAAATTGAAAATACATTTAAATTAAAGTCTCATTTAACATAGAATAATGCAAAAGGTCAAGGTTAAGCCCAAAGATTAAACCTAATGTGAGTGAAACAGGTCAGAACAGGTCAGAGGTATTTATGTACAACAACAGCTGAGATACTGAGAGAGGAGGGCAGGTGATGGAGGTGAGGAAGGTGATGAAGGTGATGAAGGTGATGGAGGTGATGGAGGTGAGGAAGGTGATGGAGGTGAGGAAGGTGAGGAAGGTGAGGAAGGTGATGAAGGTGATGGAGGTGATGAAGGTGATGGAGGTGAGGAAGGTGATGGAGGTGATGGAGGTGAGGAAGGTGATGAAGGTGAGGAAGGTGAGGAAGGTGATGGAGGTGATGAAGGTGAGGAAGGTGAGGAAGGTGATGGAGGTGAGGAAGGTGATGGAGGTGATGAAGGTGAGGAAGGTGAGGAAGGTGATGGAGGTGATGGAGGTGAGGAAGGTGATGGAGGTGATGGAGGTGATGGAGGTGAGGAAGGTGATGAAGGTGAGGAAGGTGAGGAAGGTGATGGAGGTGATGAAGGTGAGGAAGGTGAGGAAGGTGATGGAGGTGAGGAAGGTGATGGAGGTGATGAAGGTGAGGAAGGTGAGGAAGGTGATGGAGGTGATGAAGGTGATGGAGGTGAGGAAGGTGAGGAAGGTGATGGAGGTGATGAAGGTGAGGAAGGTGATGGAGGTGATGGAGGTGATGGAGGTGAGGAAGGTGAGGAAGGTGATGGAGGTGATGAAGGTGAGGAAGGTGATGGAGGTGATGAAGGTGAGGAAGGTGATGGAGGTGATGGAGGTGATGGAGGTGATGGAGGTGAGGAAGGTGAGGAAGGTGATGGAGGTGAGGAAGGTGATGGAGGTGAGGAAGGTGAGGAAGGTGATGGAGGTGAGGAAGGTGAGGAAGGTGATGGAGGTGATGAAGGTGAGGAAGGTGATGGAGGTGAGGAAGGTGATGGAGGTGAGGAAGGTGATGCAGGTGATGGAGGTGATGGAGGTGAGGAAGGTGATGGAGGTGAGGAAGGTGAGGAAGGTGATGGAGGTGAGGAAGGTGAGGAAGGTGATGAAGGTGAGGAAGGTGATGGAGGTGAGGAAGGTGAGGAAGGTGATGGAGGTGAGGAAGGTGATGGAGGTGAGGAAGGTGAGGAAGGTGATGGAGGTGATGGAGGTGAGCAGGTGGAGCTGAGCGGAGAGGTGCTGAGGGTGCTGCACACCTGAGAGGACAAAACACGAGCATGACACAAAAAATCCAAGAGTTATTGCTTAAAACACAGACAGACACTAGGAAGAAGCAGGTGAGGGAGAAAGAAGTTATTGTGTTCAGGAAAATGAGAATTCTGATGTAATGCCACTTTTTACTTTCATCTCTCAACAGAAGCTGGAGACTATGGAAAAGGAGCCCTTCATCCTGATGATGATACCATTGATCAGTTGAAGAAACGGCCAATCAGAGCTACTTTAAAGACACGGGGGAAGAAATCATAGATGATGTTATTTCTAAAGAAGAATGAAGAGGGTGGAGGGGCATAAAGAATCTGTTGAATCTTTTTATATGTTCCATATTTCTTCCATGTTGTTAGTTCCATTTCTTGTTCAGTTTGTCAATAAATGTGTTATTAAACATTCTACGTTTTATGGAGTCACTGGTACTCAGCTGCAGTTTAAGTGCTTAAAGTGACACTCTCACCAAAATGCAACTAAAAGCATAATTATGATGAAAGAGGCACTTTTAAGATTTACCGTATTTTTGTTTTCGGGTCAAACTCATTTTCAGTGGGAGTGCTACGGGCACTTTTACGATAGCATCAAAGTCTCTCTGTTTAAAACAGTAAGAAGTCTCGACACAACATGAAACTTTGCTGGTAGCATCACCAGGGTCTCTACACATGAACACGAGCATTGAGAACATTGTTTGTGTACACAGAGTTTACTAAAAAGAAGCTTTTTGAACAACTCACGTTAGCAGTAGCTTGTTCCGCTCCTGCCAGTGGAAAAGTGTCTCATGTGTTTTATTTTAGTATCGTTTCTTATATGAGGCTCCATTTTCAACTTTAAGGTCAATATTGTTTTTCACTAAAGACAAAACAACTAATTATCCTGCATTTATATGGAACTGAGCTTTAGGAGCGTTCCATAGCTTAGAGCTAATTCTGGGTTTCTGTAGGTTTGAACAAGTCAAATTTTGGACCTTTTTCAGACCACTTGGAACTAAATTTAAGATTCTACACGATTCTACGGAAAAGTGCAGTCCCAGATTTACTTAAAAAAAAAAAAAAAAATTTCGTCCAAATCTGCCAAAATGTTTAGCAACGGTGTTCAATATCCAAAGTAGAGCCGAAGATGGTTTGAATGTCGCTTGAGTGCGAGGCGGCGCAGAGTTCAGGTCGAGCAGAACTGGATGAACTTGGACCGGGAACTGGTGATGAAGGTGTACCGAAGTGTGTGACGTCGCTGGAGACTTTCAGAAGCTGTGTGACAGCAGCGCTCTCACAGCAGGTGAGTGCAGGTTGACAGAGCGTTCACTGTGCTTCAGATTCATTATGAGGCTTTCAACCAGCTGAACTCTGGTTGTTCAAGGCAACAATTGTTAAATTCACACTTTCCCATAGTTCCCATAGCAGTCGAAGTCTTTCCAGAACTGGTGAAGTGAACAGACATAAATTCTGACCGGACTGTTGACAAAACGCCACTGATGTTCCTGATACTTCACACAGAACAACACAGCTGACTGAGAATCACCCACACGTTTCACCGGTGACGGAAGCAGTTAATGAACGTACATATTTAAGATCTGACTAAATGTCATTTAAGACCGAGATGCAAAATATGGACGTATGTAAGACTTTTTACGACTCTGCAGAAACACTGTAATGATGCAGCTCACAATTAAAACTTCATGAACTTTGTTTCTCACTTGATACAAATAAATTCTCTCAAAAAAATAATTTGGCCTGAAATTTTTCTCTTAAATGTTTTTTCAGTTTCACCAGTGAAAATATTTCTTCACTTGTGTTTTGCTGTTATTATCAGTTATTAGTTGTTATTATTAGTTATTAGTTGTTATTATTAGTTGTTATCATTTCATGTGTGAGAACATTTTTCCCACTCAAAGTATTTTCAGGTGAAGTTTCTCCTCATGGTGAGTCATTATGAGACGTGACAGTGAAGTGACATCATGAGGTGTATTACACAAACAAACAGGTTCTTACTTTATTATTCATGAGGATTATTCTGCAGAACTTTCTCTCCAGCAGCTCTCGGGTCAGTAACAGACGTCTCACTGGCCCCTCAGGGCTTCCGTATCATGCTGTGAGAAGAAACTCTCCCCTGATTGGCTGATCGTAAATGAATCAGTAGTTTTTCAGTATTTATTAATTACATTTGTATAAATGAATGTTGTGTTTGCATGTACAGTGCTGTGAGGAGCATGTCGGCTGCTCTCAGATCAGTTTCTACTTGGCACTGAGCTTCTGTTGAATGTTCTTGTATCGCAGCAGCTCCGGCTCCGAGACCGACGGCCGGAAGTTCTGTAGCGCCGCAGAGAAGTCGTCAGCAGAGAGGAGGACGGGGGAGTCCTCCGAGTCCACACCTGAGACACAGAGAGGCAGGTGAGACAGGTGAGACACAGAGAGGCAGGTGAGACAGGTGAGTTGTGGCTCTTCAGATAGTTCACATCATTCCTAGCCGACTATTTTCGCCCGACGTCACGCTGCTGTGTTCTTTGTACAAACGTGTGAATCTGACAAGTGGTTTCACACCTGCCCACCTGACCCCGCCCACCCTGACCCCGTCCACCCTGACCCCGCCCATCTGACCCCGCCCACCTGACCCCGTCCATCTGACTCTGTCCACCTGACCCCGCCCACCTGACCCCGTCCATCTGACCCCGTCCATCTGACCCCGTCCACCTGACCCCGTCCACCTGACCCCGTCCATCTGACCCCGCCCATCTGACTCTGTCCACCTGACCCCGTCCATCTGACCCCGCCCATCTGACTCTGTCCACCTGACCCCGCCCACCTGACCCCGTCCACCTGACCCCGTCCATCTGACTCCGTCCACCTGACCCCGCCCACCTGACCCCGTCCACCCTGACCCCGTCCACCCTGACCCCGCCCACCTGACCCCGTCCACCCTGACCCCGCCCATCTGACCCCGTCCACCTGACCCCGCCCACCTGACCCCGCCCACCTGACCCCGTCCACCTGACCCCGTCCATCTGACCCTGTCCACCTGACCCCGCCCACCTGACCCCGCCCACCTGACCCCGTCCACCTGACCCCGTCCACCTGACCCCGCCCACTTGACCCCGTCCACTTGACCCCGTCCACCTGACCCCGTCCACCTGACCCCGTCCACCTGACCCCGCCCACTTGACCCCGTCCACCTGACCCCGCCCACTTGACCCCGTCCACCTGACCCCGTCCATCTGACTCCGTCCACCTGACCCCGTCCACCTGACCCCGCCCACTTGACCCCGTCCACCTGACCCCGTCCACCTGACCCCGTCCACCTGACCCCGTCCACCTGACCCCGCCCACTTGACCCCGTCCACCTGACCCCGCCCACTTGACCCCGTCCACCTGACCCCGTCCATCTGACTCTGTCCACCTGACCCCGTCCACCTGACCCGCCCATCTGACCCCGTCCACCTGACTCTGTCCACCTGACCCCGTCCACCTGACCCCGCCCACTTGACCCCGTCCACCTGACCCCGCCCACTTGACCCCGTCCACCTGACCCCGTCCATCTGACTCTGTCCACCTGACCCCGTCCACCTGACCCCGCCCACTTGACCCCGTCCACCTGACCCCGTCCACCTGACTCTGTCCACCTGACCCCGTCCACCTGACCCCGTCCACCTGACCCCGTCCACCTGACTCTGTCCACCTGACCCCGTCCACCTGACCCCGTCCACCTGACCCCGTCCACCTGACTCTGTCCATCTGACTCTGTCCACCTGACCCCGTCCATCTGACCCCGCCCACTTGACCCCGTCCACCTGACCCCGCCCACTTGACCCCGTCCACCTGACCCCGTCCACCCGACCCCGTCCACATGACCCCGCCCACTTGACCCCGTCCACCTGACTCCGTCCACCTGACCCCGCCCACCTGACCCCGTCTACCTGACCCCGCCCACTTGACCCCGTCCACCTGACTCCGTCCATCTGACCCCGTCCACCTGAACAGACGTCACATCTCACAGTGAAACCACACATTAGCTAACGTTAGCATGAGACAACGCTGTGTGACTGAACAGGAACCGTGGATGAATTCTCAGCATGTTTATTTGAGTGACGTGAAACACTGGATCTAATCAGACAGTGACGTTAGCTAAGAAGTGGTGAAATGCTAAAGCTGGCTAATGATGATCACGTGTGGTGTTGTACTGTTGAACCTGATGTCCCTCCAGAGTCTCACTCGCTGAACGTTAGCATTCCACCACTTGTTAGCTAACATCACTGTCTGATTAAATCCGTCTGTCTGAACAGAACGTTGATGTTTGAGAATGAACTGAAACCTTTCCTGTTGTTGAGTGTAACACTATAATGTTACGGAAGCTAATGCTCATCAAATATGTTGTCTAATCTTGAAATATGACTTGATCAACCAGGAAGTGACGATACTTTCCTCTGATAACAGATTATATCGGTTTTTTAGATCTCAAATGTATTTATGTCATAACTTTGCTCTCTGTTTTCTCACCGTCTTCTATCAGAGCGATCTTCCTCTTGATGGCGGCCGTCATGGCGTCTGAACAGAGAGCGTACAGGTCGGCGCCGGTCACGTGAGCGGGGCAGCGATCCACCACCTGCTGCAGGTCGACGGCCGGGTCCAGCTGGAACCTGAAGAGGAGACAGAACCCACATGTTGAAGAGTTTCTGTCTGTGAATGGATAAGAAATAAATAAGGACCGACTGACGCTCTACACTACGTTTGGCTTTTGTCCTGACTGATGGAACTGATGTGTTGAATTAAAATCTGATTCTGGTGCTGTGTGTGGAGAAGGTACTGGTTCTGACACTGTAAGTGAGCTGTGGTCCAGCAGGGGGAGCCGGTCTTACTTTCTGAGGACGGCCCGGAGAACCTGCAGCTGAGAGACTCGGTCCTCGTTGATTCCAACGTAGACGAGTTTATCAAACCTGAAGGAGACAGAAAAGTCCACAAGAGGCTCCGTTCAGTGTCATTGATGTTCTGGTGGACTGATTCTGAGGTCCATGAAGGAGCCGTGTGTGACCTCTGACCTGCCGGGCCTCAGCAGTGATTGGTCCAGCAGATCTGGACGGTTCGTGGCTCCGATCACAAAAACTCCAACAGCCGAGCTGAGAGCGTCGAGCTCGGCGAGCAGCTGAGACACGACTCTGTGCACAGATTCAGACAAGACACGATGAAGACACAGAAGTCACAGGTGATCTAGAACCAGAACCAGAACCAGCCACTCACCGGTCCATCACACCTCCCGAGTCTCCACTGCGCCCCCTGCTGGGCGCCAGAGAGTCCAGCTCGTCAAAGAAGACGACACAGGGAGCAGCCGAGCGAGCTCTGCAGAACACTGACAACACACAGTCCCACCATCAGAACCACAGAACTCATGTTAACACACATACTGGTTCTGACAGAAGTTCTGATCAAACCTTCTCTGATGTTCTGTTCACTCTGACCCACGTACATATTGATGAGCTCCGGACCTTTGACACTGAAACACAGACAGCAGGTTCAACTCTGATCACACCGGACCGGCACCAGGGAGAAGAACTGTTGTCCAGGAGACCGGACCACAGACTGGACCGTCCAGTCAGAACACTCTGACCAGTGATGCATGAAGGTGTTCCTACCTGAGGAAGGTCATGGAGCACTCGGTCGCCACAGCTTTGGCGAGCAGAGTCTTTCCTGTTCCTGGTGGTCCGTACAGCAGGACTCCGGTCCGGTTCAGACCCAGAGACAGGAGTTCTGGACGCTGCAGAGGAAGCTGGACCGTGTCCAGGATCTCCTTCTTCACCTGCTGCAGCCCTCCGACATCGTCCCAGCGCACATCAGGGATCTGTTCACAGGTGTCACTGCGTTACATCTCTAACAGCTGATGTTCTGATGGAGTTCTGCTGGTCTCACTGTAAATCAAACTGAACTGGGTCTCATCACCTTGGGCGCTCCGATGGCCGT
Source organism: Sparus aurata (assembly GCF_900880675.1). Lineage (NCBI taxonomy): Eukaryota > Metazoa > Chordata > Actinopteri > Spariformes > Sparidae > Sparus > Sparus aurata. Next base: position 28,143 of record NW_022045194.1, on the reverse strand, counting down.
GGACTGGGCGTCCTGCAGCGTCTCCAGGGCGACGGTGAAGTCCTGGTTCGTGATGGTCACACCGCTGCAGCACAGGTCCTCCTCCTGCCGGCCGGCGCTGCAGAGACACAAACCCAGAGTCTAAAACCAGGTTCTGCTCTGAACTGGGCCGGGTCGGGTGCACTGACGGCGCTCTGCTATCCTGAAGCAACAGAACCCTCCTGCACCCTGGACCAGGAGAGACCTGGTCTGGATCAGTTTCTGCTTTTGTCTTCAGGAGAGTTTTTATTTGTTTCTTCATCACCACTGAAACATTTTCATGTCATGAATCATCAACAGTTTCTTTTTCTTCAGGAGGTTTTTAAATGTTCCTGATTTTGTTCTTCTTTTGTGAAACTGAGTAAAAGCTTGTTTGTTTTTTCTGAGTAAAATACAAGAAATGTTTGTGAGTCGTGGAGAAAACTTCTCTTCAGATCTTTATTTTTCAAGTATGTGAGACTGAGTGAAATCTACATTTTTTAATGACTGAACTTTCTTCAGCCATTTTATTTCCCCAGCAGAACTTTTTTTTAAATATGTGAAACTGAGTGAAGAGTGTTTTTAAAAATCACAATAAGAATGTATTTTGTGTTTGAGGCTGAGTGAACATGAGTTTTTATACTAAAAGACCAAGTGAAATTTGTTAATTTCTAACTTTTGAACTTTTGATCACAACTGAAACAGCACTTTCCGTTGGTCATTATTTTTCTTTTCCTCAGGAGATTTATTTTGGTTCTGGGAGACAGAAAGTGTCCAAGTCTTTTTGTTGTTTTTGTAAATATGTGAATCTGAGTGAATAATTGTTTTTATCACAACTGAAACTGAGAAATTCTCATGAGTTATGAAGAAATTGTTCCAGCTTTTTTTTCAAAGTAAAACAAGAAACTTTTGTGGATCCTGGCGACAACTTTTCTTTTTAAGTTTGTGAAACTGAATACAATTTTTATTTGTCACTATTCAAACTGAGCAGCTGTTGTCGGCCAGAACATTTTTTTTTTCCAGGATAATTTCTTTCTCAGGTGTGAAATTTGTTTTTTGATTTTTATCAGGGTTGAAACTTGTTCATGTGTCAGAGAGAGAATTTATCTTTTCCCTCTTTTCTTAAACATGTGAAACTGAGTGAACTTGAGTTTCTCATCACGGTTGTAACAAGAATCTTTATTTTTCTGCAGGAGAATTTTTTCTTTTCCAGATTTTTTCTTTCCCCTGAAGAATTTAATTTTTCTTTCACGACTGAAAACATCAGAAGTGACATAAATACATCGTTTTCACACGCTGTGGAGAATCTTTGTGTTTTATAGGAAAATAAATGTCCCCTGGGAAAATGTTGTTTTCTTCTGACTCCCAGGTGCTCGACATGATTTCACCAGAAATGTAAAAATATAACTCTGTTTACATGTGAAGAAACAAACAGAACAGGTTCATTATTCATCTTTAGTCTCACCAGCTGTGAATCAGCCTCCTGCAGGCAGATCTGCCAGCCTCGACCACCAGAGCACTCAGATCCCCCAACACAAAACCCTGAGGAGGAGGAGGAGGAGGAGGAGGAGGAGGAGAGGGAGGAGAGGAGGAGGAGGAGGAGGAGGAGGAGGAGGAGAGGGAGGAGGAGGAGGAGGAGGAGGAGGAGAGGAAGAGGAGGAGGAGGAGGAAGAGGAGGGGGAGAGGAGGAGGGAGGAGGAGGAGGAGGAGGAAGAGGAGGGGGAGGAAGAGGAGGAGGAGGAGGAGGAGGAAGAGGAGGAGGAGGAGGAGGAGGAGGAGGAGGAGGAGGAGGAGAGGGAGGAGGAGGAGATGGGAAGAGGGAGGAGGAGGAGGAGGAGGAGGAAGAGGAGGAAGAGGAGGGGGAGGAGGAGGAAGAGGAGGAGGAGGAGGAGGAGGAGGAGGAGGAGGAAGAGGAGGGGGAGGAGGAGGAAGAGGAGGAGGAGGAGGAGGAGGAGGAGGAGGAGAGGGAGGAGGAGGAGGAAGAGGAAGAGGAGGGGAGGGAGGGGAGGAGGAGGAGCATGTTATCATCATCATCATCATCATCATCATCATTATTCTGCACACCTGAGTGACGTCAGCAGGTGATGAGATGAATCTGACCTCAGAAACATTAAAATCAACAATAAATAAAAAAAAAAACTGGTCAGTCCTGTTCTGAGTCTGGTTCTGGTTCTGGTGCCGTACCGCAGTGAGCTTGGACAGCCTCTCCAGGTGGACGTCCCTCCCCAGGTGGAGGTCTCGGCTCAGGCTGACCAGCATGGAGCAGCGCTGCTCCTCAGTCGGACTCTCCAGCGCCACCTGGTGGACAAACGCTGCCATGACGGCTGCAGTCAGATCCTGAGGCCTGCAGACGGTCGCCACGACGACCACGCTGAAACACAGGATCAGAACTGGTTCAGGTTCTGCAGCAGTGAAAACATTTGGACCACAAGACGACAAAAAGTGTTGATGATTTGTGTCGGCGCGGTTTCAGTTCTGCTCTGAAGTGACAGGATGAAAAGATCACAACTGGATTTTAAATCAGGCTCCGCCCCCAAAAGTTTGGTTTTAAATGAAAACATGAACACAGGTTCTGTTTGGGCTAACTGACATATGGAACCAGTCCTGGAGAGAACTGGATCAACACCACTGTGCCTGCACGAGTCAGTCGGTCACCTGCTGGGGGCGCTGCTGAGCAGCTGGCAGAGCGCCGCCGCGACTCTGCCGTCGTCCTGGGCGCCGCCTCGCGCTCTGAAGAGGAGATGCAGGTTCCTGAGCAGCAGGACGCACGGCTGCACGGCGCCGGCCCGCTGGAACACCGCCGCCAGCTTCACCTCGGAGGCTGCAGGAGTGTCAGCACACACGCTCACACAATCCACCTGCACGCAGGAAACACAGGTAACATGTGATCACAGGTGTTTAATCAGCTGTGTGAGGAGGAGCTGAGCCTGAGTGACCCGACCAACAGATCAGAACAGGTTCTGTAAACTCGGGTCACGAGCCGTCTCACCTTCAGCAGGTGCAGGTTCAGTCTGCGACTCGCCGCGCTCACCGCCGTCACCTTTCCACTTCCTGCGGGGCCGTGAAGGAGGACGGTGCAACCAATCAGAGAGCTGCAGACAAAACAGTGACATCACTGATCAGGTGACCACGCATCCCATCATGCCTTGCTCTATGTTCGTTTACGGTGAGTTACCTGTGGAGCAGGTGAGGCAGGATGGTGCTGCTCAGGAGCTCGACGGTCCGGTCCAGGCCCGGAGGAGCCGGGCTGCTCCACAGAGACGCCCCGCCCACAGAGGACGAGGGGACGGGACTGTTGGTGGACGCTCGCTGAGGAGGAGACACACGACCCGTCAGAACCAGAACCTCAATCAGGATTGTTTCATTAGTTCAGTTCAGCATTTTACAGGGCTTTCTATTCAAATTCAAGATTCATAACCTTAAAAACAAAAGGATTTAATTTGATGTTCAGGACCTCACATGAAGGTTCTGGTTCTGGACTCAGATCGGACTCTTTCTGAGTGTTTAATGTTAGAGAATAACAACTCTGTTCTCAGAAACTGATCGTACTCCAAATAAACAGGGCAGCATTTAACCAGAACACCTGCTAACTGCAGCAGCTAACTGTAGCTGCTAACTGTGGCTGCTAACTGCTGCTAACTGTAGCTGCTAACTGTGGCTGCTAACTGCTGCTAACTGTAGCTGCTAACTGCAGCAGCTAACTGCAGCTGCTAACTGTAGCTGCTAACTGCAGCAGCTAACTGTAGCTGCTAACTGCAGCAGCTAACTGTAGCAGCTAACTGTAGCTGTGTTTAGCTCGTCTAGCCGTGCAGTTTTTTGCCCACAACAGCCCTCAAACACTGTTGCAGAGGAAGAGGAGGGTCAGGCTGTTTTCAGTGAGGAACACATGAGCTACAGAACAGTCAGAGGTCAGAGGTCACCATGTAGAGCGAGGTGTGCAGTCTGTCGGCCAGGTGAGCTCCTCCCTCCTCTTCTTCTTCTCCTCGTGCCTCTGCAGACGGACACACCTTGTGCACTCTGAAGAACAGCACTGGACACCTGACGGGTCAAAGGTCACAGACTCATCGTCACTGTTAGACTTCTACAGACCAGCAGCTGTTCAGACCTGCTGTCAACATCCATCCTGAGGGTCCAATGACAGGACAACACATCAGCACTAGACTCCATTAACAAATGTGGTGATTTTAAGAGTTGCTGAGTTAAAACAAACTTTCTAACATAGTGAAACTGTGTGTGTGACAGATTGTAAGTCATTGTGTCCTTGTTGTAAATTCAGCATTAAATCTTTCAGCTGAAGTTGTTTGTCTCCTTGTAAAAAGTGTCAGTTTGTGGCAGCATGTCTGTACCAGCCTGTCTGCTTCTGTGTCTAAAGTGCTAAAGTCTTACCTGCCAACATTGATCAGCTGTTTGAACACACTGTTTACACTGATGTCACCATTTACACTCCATTTATGAAAGAAGAAACATGTTATTGATCTAAACATGTCACACGTTACAAAGACACTAAACAGTAACAATATAGGCTACTTCTTTGTCCCCGTGGAGAAAGTCCCCAGACTCCCTTAACAAATGTGTCAGTTTAGTGAGTTGTTGAGTTGGAGACACTTTATAAACTCTGTGAAACTCTGTCTCTGACTCATTCTGCATTATTTGGACCTTCTTGTTCATTCAGCAAATGTTCTACATGAACTTCTTTCTGACTTTGTGTAGAAACATGGAGTCTGTTTGTCTCTGTGATGGACGAGCAGGAAGTGACATCACATCACAGCTGGTCACTCAGACGCAGGCTGAGATGTGAGAATCGTCTGACTTACAGCTGAACACTCGTGATTGGACGGTGACATCAGGTCTGAACAGGCTCAACAACACACACCGGACGATCTGATTGGTCGGTACCTGTGTATCCCCTCTGAGTTGTTCTCCAGCAGGTCTGGATGGTTTTCAGCAGGAACCGTCAGAACGTCTCCCTGTGACACCAGTCTGCACACACACACACACACACACACACACACACACACACTGTAACATCCTGGTCCTCAGAGAACATCACGCCATCACAGAACAATCTGAACTTCCTCAGCTGACCTCGGCGTGCTGAAGTGCTCAGACAGGATGTTGTCATAGCAGCTCAGGTTGCTGTACAGCGGCGACGCCACCGGCTCCACGTGAAGCTCGCTGGCAAACGGCGGGGAGGCGGAGCGACAGGAAGTGTCGGAGCGATGGCTGCCGGGCGCTGCAGGAGACGGTTTCCACCTCTGAGACAAAATAAAACACAAGACTTCAGTCAGCAGCTTGTCTCAGTGTTACTTCCTGTAGATTTTCACATTAAAAGTCTCTGTCGGCCGTACCTTCACTCTCAGTGTGCAGCTCCTCTCGGGGATCTCGTCTCCTCCCGTCATGTTGAACCACAGAGTGCTGGATATGAAACCCACTTCATGCTGGTTCTGCAGGTCTGGACTCTGAGCTGGGTCCACCACCAGGACCGAGACCAGCCGCTCCCTGCAGACTCCGCCCCTCAGGTCCGGTCTGGAGGACAGCTTGACCCACTCCTGGTTGAACAGGCCCAGCCTGAGCAGCAGCTGTTTGCTCACCAGCACACAGCTGTCCAGGTCCACAGCGGCCCCCTGCTGACCTATGAGCCCAAGCAGTACCTGAGAGTCCAGAACCCGCACGTCCAGCCGGCACTCCAGCGCCTGCAGGACGCCGGAGAAGCCCCGGCCCAGCAGCCTCCTGTTGTCCAGGAGAGACTGCCCCCCTCCGAGACCCTCAGTGAAGTGAGCGAAGTCCGACACGCACAGACGGAGCGGTCTGCAAGGCGGGGCGGGTCCAGGGGGGTCCGGCGGGTCCCAGCAGTCTGTCAGAACCACACACGTGTCAGCGGTGATCCGTCCCTGCGTCACAGGACTGCAGTCCAACACCAGCAGCTCCAACAGCTGCTGCTGGAAACACAAGAAGAAGAAGAGAGACTGCTTCATCAAACAGGAAGTCATCTGTTCTGACCCAACAACACGTGACACGACCCGTGGCCCGTTACACTGTCAGTTCATGGTTCTGACTGATTCTCAGTATTTACTGTGCAGATGTTCTGATTCTTTGTGTGTTTTGGACCGTTTGTTAGTCAGAAGAAGAAGAATACGTCACATTTTTGGTAATTTATCGACACATGAGAATAATCGATGATGAACTGGATCAGTACAGTGGTGCTGGTCCACACAGTGAACAGAACCGTGGTCACACATGTTGAGAGATAAAAACACTTATTTAACAGATAATTAAACTAAGTGTGAGCCTCAGCGTCAGATGGTAGATGGAACTGATTGACAGGTGAAAATATCTAATAATCAAATGTTTCCTGCAGCAGAACCGAACATCTGGTCTGTAGCTGGACACACACGGAACAAACAGGTTTCATTTAAATGATTTAACGTTAAACTAACTGTAGGTGACAGACAGACGTCCCGGAGGCTCACCTGTCCCGGGTCCCGTCCCAGTACCGGGTGTCGGGGCAGCAGCAGCGGGTCTCCCTGCCGGGCCAGCAGCCACTGTCCCGGGCGGCAGAGCTCCAGCAGCTCGCCGGTGAACTGCTCGGTTCCGGCCCAGCGGAGGCTCTGCCTGCTGCGGGCTCCCAGCACCACTCGGTCCAGGCTGACCGGCTTCAGAGGCCGAACGGTCCCGGTGCTGCCGAGCCGCTGGAGCCCGTGGTGCCGCATGAAGAGGCGGCTGGTGAACAGCCGGACCCGCCTGCCGGACTCTGGTCTGGGGGAGGTCCCCCCTCCGCAGGTCTCCTCCTCGGTGCTCGGGTGGACGCGCAGTAAGATGTCCGGCCTGCCGGAGCCCCGAGGCCGCTGCGGGGTGAAGAGGAGGGTCGGTGGGTCCGAGTCATTCTGCAGAACTGAGCCCAGGTCAGAGTTTAAAATGAGGACGTCTAGAGGACTCAGGTGCGGCGGGAAACTGTCAACACAACACAGCTCCACCAGCGCCGCCATCTTGGACATGCGCAGTACGGCTGCTCCTTCGTGGTTTCCGGCGCGTCGCCGCCGCCTGGTGGATGAGTTCGGAACTACAACCTGAGACTGCGACACCCCGACCCACTGAACAGAACCCATGAAACATGCGGTACTGTCAGTGTGAAGGGCACCAAAGACAGCCCAATGAAAAATCATCATAGGCATTATAAATATAATGCCGATATTATTTCAGTGTAGAAATATTAGGCATGTATATCACAAAACAGGCAGAACAAGAGATATATTTATTTGCTCAAGAAAGTAACGATGGTGCCCTCATCGTCTGACAGGAAGTCTGGCTTTGTATGTAAAAGCTTCTTCAGCCAGGGTTAACTGGGTAAAAAGTGGAGCTCGAGGAGCATTCCTGGTCTTCCTGGGAATCTTAAGAGGGGAAAAGGGAGCTAAGTTCTCTGAGTATACTTTGGAACTGAGGATTTCCAGAGGCAGAACTGGGAGGGAGTGCTGGACAAGGTGGAAGCCAAGTTGTCTGAATGAAAACGATTGCTACCCCAGCTGTCCTACAGAGGAAGAGCTCTGATAGTTACAGTTTTTTCAAACTGCTAAAACACAATTTTGCAAACTAGGCTGGTTTTATCAAAATACTTAACACAATTCACAACACCAAACACCCAAACTGCAAAACACCTCATATATCCTGCAAAATGAAGCACTGCAACCAAAACTACATATAGCATTATCAAAGTCAAACGGCACACACTTCATTCATATTACCAGATTATTGTCTAACCAGCTACACACTGTTGGGCATCCTGAAAATCACCCTCATCTTTAGTATACTTTGCCATAATACTAACATAGTTCAAACTGTAGAGAATTCTTTAGATTGTTCACATGCACAGAAATATTTGCAGATACACACACATGCTGCTGAAACATTTATTTATTTATTTCTCACCAAACAGGTCAGTGCAACATATGCACAGCAGATATATTTACATTAGAGTGAACAAAAATATGCTCACAAAACAGTAAACAGAAAAAGAAAGTTGCATTACACAATCTCCGTTAATAATTACCATTTCATTATTGCAACCTCACTCCCATACACTCTCTCTCTCTCACACACACACACACATACACACACACACACATACACAGACACACACACACACACACACACACACACATACAGACACACACACACACACGAAGGGCCTCGTAGCCAAGTTAGCTGCTGTTCATATACTGCTGAACTAAGCACTTCCTAGAGTACTTGCATGAATAATATTAAGTACTTTGACTGTGTTACACACACACACACACACACACACACACAGAAAACAGTAAAGAGTTTTACATTTTGCTTTGAATGAATTAAATCTTAACAAAAAGGAATGCATGAGTTCATGTTAAGATAAAAGTTTATCAAACATCTCGCTGGTCTTCAATGGGACATTTTTTGTCGTTGGGAACAAATGCGTTGTTTGTGCGTAGCTTAGCCACTTTAGGCCAATTTAAGGAACTGAGATGACAATTCTAAAATTTCTTAAAAATGAAATTTTAGAATGAATGCTGTGTTGACATTAGATTATTTGTTTGAAACTTGATACAGTGCTTCAGAGTTCCTTGTTATTGTGTATTTATTGAATATATATTTTCAAAGATCCGCCTGTTGTGACGTCACGGTGCCTTCTGCAGATATAAGATGTGAAGTCATAAAGCTGCGACAGACCGAAGGAGAAGCAGCAGTTTGTCTCTGTTTCCTCTGAAGGTGAAGCCTCTTCAGTTCATCCTGCAGGTGAGTTCAGGCAGGTGAGCATCCGACCAGGAGACAGATTCACTTTTGTCTGTTTGGGATTCTTCCTTCTACCCAAAATGACCGAATCAGCAAAAAGTTGAGCTGAAGGTTTTAAACCTTTGGTCACGTTACAGTAATATTTGCTACACAGGCTGTGACGTTGGCAACTGATGCCACATTTTATTTGACTTTGATTATTTTCATGCATAAACCGGCGGCGATTGTGAACATTGCTCCAGCTGGACCGACTTTTGATGCAGTGTTGTGGGGGCTTATCATTATTGTCTATGTAAAATTGTTAAGTAAGTGCATTTGTTAAACTCTTGATATGTTTTGTATTCATTTAGTTTGTTGTCTATTTTAAAGGTGCAGTTCCAGACATCTACACATCATTTATGTATGAAGACCAGTGAGAAGTTACAGCAACAAGCAGGACTTTCTGTCTTAGATATATGTGCAATGAAACACATGGACAATGGATGGAATGAATGTACATGGATGGACAAGAGGATGAGGATCCAGAATATGTATTGTGGATACACACTCACTCACTCACACACATGCACACACACACACACACACACACACACACACACACGCACACAGACACACACACACACACCGCACACACATGCTCTCTAGCATTAGTTGCATTACACAATCTCCGTTAATAATTACCATTTCATTATTGCAACCTCACTCCCATACACTCTCTCTCTCTCACACACACATACACACACACACACACTCACTCACTTACTCACACACACACACACACACACAAAGACACACACACTCTCACACACACACACACACACTCACTCACTCACTCACTCACTCACTCACTCACTCACACACACACACACACACACACACACACACACACATACACACACACACACACACACCGCACACACATGCTCTCTAGCATTAGTTGCATTACACAATCTCCGTAAATAATTACCATTTCATTATTGCAACCTCCCTCCCATACACTCTCTCTCTCTCACACACACATACACACACACACACACACACACACAGACACACACTCACTCACTCACACACACATACACACACACACATACACACACATGCTCTAGCATTAGTTGCATTACACAATCTCCATTAATAATTACCATTTCATTATTGCAACCTCACTCCCATACACTCTCTCTCTCTCTCTCTCACACACACACACACACACAGACACACACTCACTCACTCTCTCACACACACACACAGACACACACACACACACACACACATGCTCTCTAGCATTAGTTGCATTACACAATCTCCGTAAATAATTACCATTTCATTATTGCAACCTCACTCCCATACACTCTCTCTCTCACACACACATACACACACACACACACACACACACACACACACAGACACACACTCACTCACTCACACACACATACACACACACACACACACACACACACACATGCTCTCTAGCATTAGTTGCATTACACAATCTCCGTTAATAATTACCATTTCATTATTGCAACCTCACTCCCATACCATCTCTCTCTCTCTCTCTCTCTCACACACACACACACACACAGACACACACTCACTCACTCTCTCTCACACACACACACACACACACACACACGCACACACATGCTCTCTAGCATTAGTTGCATTACACAATCTCCGTTAATAATTACCATTTCATTATTGCAACCTTACTCCCATACACTCTCTCTCTCTCTCTCTCTCTCTCTCTCTCACACACACACACACACACACACACACAGACACACACACACACACACACACACACACGCTCTCTAGCATTAGTTGCATTACACAATCTCTGTTAATAACCATTTCATTATTGCAACCTCACTCCCATACACTCTCTCTCTCACACACACACATACACACACACACACACACACACAAACACACACACAGACACACACAGACACACACACACACACACACACACACACACACACACACAGACATGAAGGGCCTCGTAGCTAAGTTAGCCGCTGTTCATATACTGCTGAACTAAGCACTTCCTAGAGTACTTGCATGAATAATATGAAGTACTTTTACTGTGTTCTTTTGGAGTAATCCTGTGTCAAAATCCTCAACAGAGAACAAGAATATTTCTCAAGCCTCACCTGTCTCACCTGGAGAAGCCTGGAAACTGACACCTCACATCCTGGATCCTGGATAACCTCACCAACTGGCCACAGTATGCTAATGTATTCTCCTGTTAGAATACGTTCAGAACCTGCTGAACGATGGCTCGCTTGACTTCAGACAGAACTTCAAATATTGACATGAGGAGGACACAAAGTGTCAGTTTCATTACACAGTATCATTTTCCTGACACAAGATGAAGTGTTGCAGGCAGAGCCACATTCATTCCGATGAAAGCTGCACTTTGTAGATGAAAAACTTTGACTTCCCAACTATAAAATGACCTGAATCTATCGTGTTGTGGGGCACACAGATCATGCACCATCGAGACTTCCACCGACAGAGCCGGCTAACTTCTGATTTAGCCCCTGCAATTGGAGATTATTAATTAGTTTACTCCAACAAATCGTTTGGTTCTGATCATTAACTTGAGCTGCACAAATTAAATGAGGCAGGAATACGTTAGCATACTGACCAACAACATTGAACTTGAAGTTAAACTTATTGTTACTATTTAAAAGCCGGCTGGAACATTAATTCAGTTCCTGGTGATGATGCTACTTAACTCTCCCATGAAATACGATCCAAAACGGGCAGCATCCTGCTGAATGACGGCTCCCTTGACTTCAGACAAAGCTTCAAATATTGACATGACATGGGCTGACGGGCAGTTTCATTACACAGTTTCATTTTCTTAGTGTTTATCTTTCACTCCAACACCTGAACCGTTCCTTCTGACAGTAAACACACCTTAATTAATAACTTAATAATTTTAAACATCATATACACAGGCAGAAAAAGTAACTCAGATTCATGTAACAAAAGGAGATTCGGTCTGATTAAAGACGAACAGGAACAGTTGTCAAAAAAATATTACTTTCTCCTTTTCCGTCATAATCTCTAGCTGTCACGATCTTATCAAGGCACAAAAGACAAGAAGCCACAAAAGTACCTGGCTGTGTTGACATTAGATTATTTGTTTGAAACTTGATACAGTGCTGCAGAGTTCCTTGTTATTGTGTATTTACTGAATATATATTTTCAAAGATCCGCCTGTTGTGACGTCACGGTGCCTTCTGCAGATATAAGACGTGAAGTCATAAAGCAGCGACAGACCGAAGGAGAAGCAGCAGTTTGTCTCTGTTTCCTCTGAAGGTGAAGCCTCTTCAGTTCATCCTGCAGGTGAGTTCAGACAGGTGAGCATCCGACCAGTTGCTCCAGCCGGACCGACTTTTGATGCAGTGTTGTGGTGAAGCTCCGACCGTCACTCCCTGTTGTCCTGACCGGGTGTATTTTCATGGGGAGTGACGTGGACGAAGCTTCTCTGCAGTCTTGTATCTGTTCTCTGATTTAATTCTTCTTGTGTCTTCAGAGTCTCAGACAGATCCACATCAGCCGGCGTTACTTCCAGCAAAAACTGACGATGAAGGTGAGTCTGTGAACTGAAGTCTGACAGATGTCAAAGCTCTGTCAGTGTGAAGAGGCTTGTGATATTTGACTTTGACCACACCGACCTGAAACTAGAATCCAATCTGCTCAATCAGTGTGTGCGATTCAAACCTCGGTCCAAATGACAACCTGTCCTGTGTTCAGCTGCTCTCAGTCGTCGTCCTCCTCCTGGCTCCAGCGCTCACCAGCGGCATTAAAAAGTATCCGAGGGACTGCAGTGTCATCCATCAGGACAAGAGACAACGCAGTGGTGTGTTCACCATCTATCCTGATGGACCCAGGTCTGCTGTCCAGGTACACTTCCTCCTCTCGGGGTTGCAGGTTGACATTTATGTAAACCAGCAGGTGTTTTCCTTTTGAGACGGACACTGATTCAGATCAGAGGATCATCAAATGTCTGACCTGATACTTCCTGTATTGTTTCATCCTAATCTGGTCCTTTCAGTCAGTAATCATCAGACATCAGCCCGTCGTGGCACACACAGCCTCATGTATACAGTTCAGACAGCTGTGACTTCACTAACTGACTGTGTGTGTGTGTGTGTGTGTAGGTGTTCTGTGACATGGACTCACTGAAAGGAGGCTGGACGGTGAGTACCGAACTGAACTTCATCCAGTCATAGCTGAGTGGTTTTCAATATGAAGCTCCCATCACAATAAATCCCACAGCAGTAAAACTGTGTTGAACCCTGAGCTGTCAGGTGTGTCGTGTGTTCGTCCCTCCAGGTGTTCCAGAGGAGGATAGACGGCTCGGTGAACTTCTACAGGCCCTGGGATCAATACAAGAGGGGCTTTGGGAGCGCTGCTGGAGAGTACTGGCTCGGTGAGAGACGGAACCAAACTAACCATCATGTGACCTCATGAAATCAGGATCAGGACCACTGTAACACAAATAAGACATTTAAATTCTAAGATAAAAGCCAGAACCGCCCCAACAATGTTGAAGTGGACCTCATCATGGTCCGTGTGAAAGTCACTGCTGAGAGAGTGGAAACTATCTATTTATTGAGTTTAATCAAACTGTAGAGTAAATCAGATACTGTAGCTGAACATCAGTCGGTTCCTCCTGTAACTGTACACAGTTTGTTTATGGACTGAAATATTGCGTGTGTGTGTGTGTGTGTGTGTGTGTGTGTGTGTGTGTGTGTGTGTGTGTGCAGGTCTGGACAACATCCACCACCTGACTAAAGGCCGTAAAGTTGAGCTCCTGGTCCAGATGGAGGACTTTGAGGGGAAATCAGTATTTGCTCGTTACAGTTCGTTCTCTGTTGGAGGAGAATGTGACGGATATTTACTGAGGGTGTCTGGATTCATCAACGGAGGGGCAGGTCAGTGAGTCGCCGGCGGGCTGTGAATCATTCTTTATGGAGCACGAGACGTCGTGGATGTTAGAGAGTCGACCACGAAGCTCAGATGAGATTAAATATTCACAACACGATGTGCAGCCAGCAGTGTCAGCCTGCACAGATGGTGTCAGAACAACCAGCAACTGATTAAAATGTTTAAAATGAACTTCAGTGGTTATGAAACAGTTTAACACCGGTGCTTCTGTCTGACCTTCATTAAGCAGTAGCAGCAGTCCTTCTGTTTCATGACCTGCAGCAGGTGGACCCCTGAGGGCCGGCTGACAGCGTCACTCCTTCTGTGATATGAGTTTAGACTCACAAAACTTTAATTTAGCTAAACTATTGTTTTTAATGTTTCAAGATCGTGTTTTACCTTTCCCAGAACTTGACCATGGCTTAAAAGGTGGACGTTGTCTACATGAAACAATATGACATGATTATCATCACTTATCATTCAAAAAGAGGTAAAACATGATTAAGGCATAAAACACTTGAATATACAGTGGAAACAACTTATACATATTCCTTGTAGTTCTACCTTAACAAAACATGTCAGAGACATTTTACTGGTACATAACCAAAAGTGTTCAACAAAAAAGGAATCTCCTGGAAATCTGTTCCACTCACCAAGCGTCAATGAGAGGGAGGGGCTGGTTTTACCCCAAATCAAACTCATTAAGCAATAAAACTTTATATTGGCTTGACAATAACAGAGAGAAACATGGAAAACCTCAGTTTTATGGATATAACTGTTTGTTATTATATTCAAATTAAGAAGGCAAGATTCTAGTTTAAAAGTTTCATTCAAATTCATTGGAAAATCTGAATGACTACAGAGACTGCAGTGGGATTGAAATGTAACAGACACAGCAACAACACCATCATGAATAAGACCTTGACACGTAGGATTAGGTTTCCCACCTGACCTTCCCCCACCGGAGAATGTTTCAGAGGGAGAGAGACGTAGACATCAGATGTCATTACCTAATTTATAATTGTTAAAGACACATAACATAACATCTGTGTTAAAAAAAACTGTTTTCATTTCTTCTGATGTGGAGAGAGAAGACTATTGTGCTTGACCTTGTTTGACCTGAGGGAAGGAGTTCATCTTCCTTTAAGGGGGGGGGGGGACCTGATGTGGTATTCGCTGTAAATTACTAAAATAAGTCTCCAGTGACGTGTTTATAGCAAGAAAACGATCGTCTCTTCTTGTTTGGTTTTTAGATTGCCAGGCACCTTTAGAGAAAATAGTCAGCTTATGGATAAAAGGCTTAATTAATGACAGAAACAGAGACTCTGTGAGATGCAGAGAAAGCTTCTCTTCTTCTTGCCAGGTCAAGAGAGCTCTCAGGCCCATATGCTGACAGAGGAGTCAATCTGGGTTAAAGGTAATCACGGCCGAAACAGAGATGCAGAGACGAGAGAACAAGTTCCTACACAAGTTCTGCAGGAAAAGGAAACCAGCGTCTCCAAACAGCACAGATCCTCTGTAACATTCTAGCTGTAATCATCAAACTTCAAACTAGAATATATCAGAGTTTCCCTTTTTGAATGAAGTTACAGAATAAAAGGAGCTTTTCCATGATATTCTAATTATTTCAGATGCAGCTGTACTTCACATTTGTTGGGATTTGATGGTAGGGCAGGTGTGGTGATTACAAATTAATAATTGATAATTATTGATCATACTTATACCCATACTTCAAATTAAATCGATAGAAAATAACCAAAAATGCGATTAAATCACAACTGTTCCTTCAGTCCATCTGATGAATCACCATCGTTTTTTAAAGTTACACTGATGTTTAAAGTTTATACAATCTACTAACACTGTGGTTTTTGTATGTGTTTCTGTAGGAGACAGCCTGAGTTATCACAACGGACAAAAGTTCACCACCTTCGACAAAGACCAGGATGTCTGGGGAGGGAACTGTGCCAGAAGTTACCTGGGAGCATTCTGGTACAAGGGTTGTTACCTGGCAAATCCCAACGGGGTTTATCGTTGGGGGGCTTACAAAATACATCCTCATGTTGGAGTGTCATGGAACCTGTGGAGGGGTGACAAGTACTCCCTGAAGAGCATCAGGATGAAGATCCGTCCTGTGCACTAGATCTCCAGGACCATCGTACAGCAGAATATCATCAGCTGACCTCTTCAGTGATTTCTTTCTCTTTCTATCATTAAGCATGTAATCTCTTAACGGGCCGTGTTTTCCTGAAACTGGTTCCCAGCACAGTCCAGCAGCACACCAACTCATGTTAGTGAACATCTGTGGTGTCTCGCAGCAGCAGCAGTTAGCAGCAGCAGCAGCAGCAGCAGTTAGCAGCAGCAGCAGTAGCAGCAGTTAGCAGCAGTTAGCAGCAGCAGCAGCAGCAGTTAGCAGCAGTTAGCAGCAGCAGTTAGCAGCAGCAGCAGCAGCAGTTAGCAGCAAGATGTAGATTAAATACTTTTAGAGTGAATAATTAGAAAACTGATGGCGCCTGCGTTCCTTCAGAAATGTGGGCTCAGAGTGAACATAGGAGCTTATGAGAGAGCTGGTGGTCTGTGAACTTCCACAGTTACAGGCCTGTGATCAGCACAATATTGATGAAATCAGGCTCAACACACAAATATGTAACATCCAAAATATTAACATACATCAGCAGCGTGTCAGGACTTCAGGCTGAACTGATGAACTGACCTGCAGCAGTGACTCCTTCAGCTGGACTGCTGCTCCATGTGAGCCAGCAGGACCGTCGGCCCGTCAACAGTTAATGGATAAAGATCTATGTTTAGTCTCACGGTGTGTTCATCTATGCACTGTGTTGATATTTGGTGGAGGGTTAAACCTTAATGTGAATCATAACCTGCTGTATGATGTCAATAAATAAGAAGCTGAGCATCAACTGATGTGATCTGATGTCTTCATGTGCTCAGATGTGTTATTTGTTATGTCTCCCAGTATGGGGCGCAGATTGTAAAGTTGCACACGCTAAAATAAACTTTTCGCCACATTTAGCAACAAACCATGTTTAAAAAACATATGTTTATCTTAAAATGTTACTTTTGACCAGATTTACAGCAATATTTATGAACTTTGTAATATTTACTTCTCTTGTAAAAATATAATGTCAATGCTAAATCTAAACGTTAAATCTAAATGTTAAATGTTTAATCTAAATGATAAATCTAAATATAGATATAAATGTCAAATGTTAATTCTAAATGTTACATTTAAATGTCACAGGTGAAACAAAATATTTATTTACTATGCAAATTCACACTTCCTGTCACCGGAAGTACCAAAATAAAAGCATGAAGAAAACGTGGCTACGCAGCACAGCGACCCAAACCCGCCTCAACAGTGATGCTGTGTCCCATGTACATAAAGACAAGCTGGACTGGTAAACAGAAAGAAGATTGCTGAACAGTTTGTCTCCTGTGAGGAGGGCAGAAAGAACTTTTGGTTCTTTTAAATGAGAGGGAGTTGGTCATATATTCATTGGTCAGTTTGTTTAATGTCACATTCATCGACCATTTTATGTGACTTTAACCAACTGTAACCAATCTTTTGAGCATTCTGAGTTGGCAAAGTTGATGAGTTTGTGTAAATGAATTCAAATAAAAACATATAACAACAGAACACACAGCCATTAATATTCTCCCCCCACAAACCTCATCCATCCTCCACACTTTTGAAAGCTTGCTAGGCTCCTGTTCATGATACCTTCAGTTCATTACCGAGAATAATTACTGTAAAAGTATCGTATGTTTCACAGGTCTGAGAGGGAGACTGCAGTCTGACCCAAATTCAGAGCGGTTTCATTGCGATTACCGTAAATATTGCGGTTCATTTGACCAAGCAAAGCGTGAACCACGGCTGGCTGGACCTCAGTATAATGGCGTCACCTGACAGAACAAAACACCTACAAACCACTGAGGGGAATTCACAACCTCTCATCTTCAGATCCACTGAGTGTATGTTTGTATTCCCCATCAGCTCCAGCAGATGTAGACAGAGATCCACTAGATTAACTCACAACTGGAGAGAAAACAAACACTGATGGTCAAACAGTGTGAGCTGCTCCAACACACCTGCTCTGTGATTACTGCCGCACCACCTACTGGGCAAAGAGGGAATTACATTTAAAATGTCACTGTTACAGTCACATACCTGAGGAGATGGTTTTTGATCAGCCCAGACTACAGAGAGCAGCATGAAGATGTCTGTCTGTCGCTAGCTGCAGTTAGCATGTCTCTGGTTTCTCTGTGGGATCATTGAACTGGGTTCTGACCCGTCCAGGTTCTGTTTAGTGTTGCACGGTGAACCGATACTAGAAAGGTACCACAGTACCCAGCCGTTAAAAGCAATACTTTTTCACGTTTTATTAGTATCAGTACTTTACGTCTGTGTGCAGCTTCTCTCTGCTTCCTCACTGCCTGCAGACAGAGTGGGCGTGGCTTCACAGTGACAGACAGTCACAGAGTGAGACAGACGTGTTGGCTCTCTTGGTCATTACAGATTTAAAGCATCGTTTACAGACGGGCTTTGTGGAGTCCGTGGGCTTGCCCTTATTGTCGGCTCCGTGCGTCTGCTTCTTCAACAAGCCTAGGACGGTCGGCAGGAGCACTCATGCCACTTTCAGCTGACAGACATGCGGACTCGTTCAAAGAGTTCAAAGAGCTGCAGGTTAGCGATAGATAACGTTAAATATCTCCTGGATGGAAGTCAGGTGAACTGTTTCCACCATCAGAGCTGCAGGAGGCAGTCAGGGGTGAAGCTAACTGTTTAACAGTCCGATGTGGTTCCACATCTCTGTATGCAGACTCAACGTTCACACTGGGAACATGAACTTTACCAGAACATGCGCTGGAGTTCACAAGTATGCTGATCAACAGCACCACTTATAAATGATCTATCAATCAGTACTAGTAATATAATCATAGCACCTACATAATGTATAATATATATTGTAATTTATATTATTATAAAATGGTGTGATTAGAGCACAGACCTCCACCAGGTCTGGGTCATTGTGTTGTACTTTAGTGCACTCATGTAGTTTGCAGGATAATAATCCGGGTTTGAACTTTATCAACATGAAATGCAAATTGAAAATTTCCTCTTTGTGGGACGAATCAAGTATTATCTTATTTTATGAATTGCCAGACTGACAGTTAATGTCATTTACGTTCATTATTTTTAAGCTGAATAAAATTGTAGTTAATGTGCTGTTAATTTGTTTAACAAACAAGACAAATGAACAAAACAAGAAGACACTTACACACATACAGCAGCTTTGACAAAAACATATATTTCTATTTTGACTTTTGAAGTGTCTTAATTAATAAAGACAAATAAATAATTTTTAGTTCCACATTCTGTCATCTGATATTGTATTCCATTACTTTTGATGATGTTCTAGTTTTCCGCCGTGGTATCGTTTCAGTATCAGTATCCAGATATTTTAGGCAGGTATCATACCAAAGTCATAATTTTGGTATCGTGACAACACTACTGTTGATCCAGATAATCTCCACAGATGAACACCACTCTGTGATTTGGCTTTTTGCGGATGGAAATGCGCAGCTGAGTTCCAGTGGCTTTAATAATCAGAAAAATCTTCAGGGTCACCTTAAGCAACATGAGAGGTCCGCCCACCACGTCACAAACACGGATACCCGGCACACACTGAATAATCGACTTTGAAGTGGCACAGCGATTGATCAGGTGAGACAGGATCTCACATCATGTCATCTTTTTTTAAATGCCATTTTGCGTGAAGTCGTTTCATTTGTATTGGCTTGCTAGCTAGGTTGAAATAAAGAAACGCTGGCTTAACTTGCTAGACAATGACACTGATAGCTACTAAGAAGGATAAATGAATCATGAATCAAAGTATAAGGCCAACCCGAATGGATGCGCCACCGGTGCACGTTGTACTCTGTGTTGTTTATTGTTAAATGGTAGTAAATCTTTTATAATAAGTTAATTAAAAATGTTATGTTCAACACACCACTTATACAAATAACTGCTGCAAGCTGCAACAGTTGTTTGTCCTATTCTGTCTGCTGTAGTTGTTTTTGCTTTTACATTAATAATTGCATCTGCTCTGTTTCTCCCTAGATGCCCTCAAAAAACATTTCCAGACACCCCTAACAGCTGCTGGAGAGGAAACCTCTAATACAACATCCACACCACTCTCTGAAGCATGCAAGTTTAGCCAGTTGTTTGTGGTCTCTTACACACTGCTATGTTGTTGTTGTTGTTGTGACTAAATGGTACAAGCTTGTTAGCAATTACAGCAAATTTAGGTTTTAGGCAAATGGAATAAAGTTTATTTGTACAGCACCTACTTTATATCAAACCATATTAATTAATTCATTAAATGAAGCAGAATGACCACACCACCCACCTCTGAAAGTCAGCTTGAAGCAGGTGAGTTATGTAATTGCATGTTACAGCTGCAGTCACATTACTGAACAATACTAAGTCATCTTGCCTCGGGCACTAAATGGGCTAGAGCTGGTCCTGGTCAGTGGTGTTGGGGATTGTGAACTGTGAGCTCACAAAGGGAATGTCCACCATGAGCACTTTTTTGGGATTTCTTGTGGCAGAGGACACCACTGGCACAGGTCTTATTGCCCTGTTTCTAGGACATCTGGAAACACTGGGCTCAGATCTCTCTGACTGCCGTGGCCGATCCTATGATAACGGCAGCAATACGCAAGGGAAAAGGCAGGCGGTCCAGGCGAGAGTCCGAGAACTCAACACCAAAGCACTGTGTGTTCCATGTGGCAGTCACACCTGAAACGTGGCGGCTGGGGATGCTGCCAAGTCGTCTACAATTTCTTTGGGACATTGTGCTGATACTGAACCCCAAAATTGCTCCTGATGTGCACCTTGTGTTTCAGCCTCTGCCATCAGTAACGGCCCTGCGATGAGCTGGCTACTCATCCAGGGTGTACCATGACTTCGCCCATAGAGAAACTGGGATTGGCTCCAGTAACCCCTGCGACCCCTTGAAAGAGGGGGATAAAATGCAGTAACATCCCGGCGACCCTCACGGATAAGCGGACAAGAACATGAGAATGAGACTGAGACTTTGGGACATTGCAAATACTTTGTAATTTGTTTAGTGGCTCTGTTCATCGCTGGACAATTCTTCAAAAACACTTAAACGATTTCTCAGTCAAGGCCTAGTCCACAACACGATGGGAGTGTCAGGTGGACGCTGTGAAGTCTGTATGCTACCAGCTTCCTGAAATTGTTGACGTGTTGAAAGCTCTGAAGGAGTATGCAGTGAGAGGAAGGATCCGGAATGTGCCTCCAGCCCTGGAAGCATCAGGGAGGAAATGAAGGAATGACCATTCATGGCGAGTACCTTTGTTTCGGACAATGTGTTGTACCACATTAACAGAGTCAGTAAAATCCTGCAGAGCCCCAGTGTGTCAATTGAGACTGTAAGGAGAGAATTCATGGCAGTGTCAGACTATCTGGAGGGATTTCGAGAGCATGGTTTTAACTCTGCAAAAACAGATGCCAGGGAAATAGCAGAGAAGATGGAGGTGGAGATGAGCTGGCCTGAGGTCCCACAGAGAAAGACAAAAAGGCAGTTTGATTATGAGAGGAGAGATGAGACTTTGTCCACTGCAGAGGAGCTCTTCAAAAGAGAGTTGTTCCTCCACCTTGTTGACACAGCCCAGGTAAATTAAAGAGAGAGATTCTCAAACATGCAGGCCGTCTTTGACCTTGATGGGTTTCTCTACTCATCTGAGCTATTGAGAAGCACAGTGCAGGGAGGGAAGCTGGAAGAATGCTGCCCCAAACTGGAGCAAGCAGTGGAGGATGTGGATGCAGAGGGTGGGCTGTTAGATCCTCCCCCCCCACACATCACATCACCACTTGAATTGCTAGAGTATATATATAAGGAGAACGTCTTAGCTCTAAGACTCCTCCTTATTCTCCCTGTCAATGGAGCTTCAGGTGAGAGAAGCTTTTCAACACTGAAGCGGCTGAAAACGTAAATGTGTTCCACAATGTCTCAGGACAGGCTGTCTGCCCTGCAACCATCACTATAGAACATGAGGTCAGTGATGAGGCCGAAGCACGAAGGGTCAGATTTGTATGACGACTATGATCTCAACTGTGCCACCTGGTCATGAGAAGAAGATGAATATAGTGACCAAGAAGAATTCCTGTAACTACTTGAGTAACCTGCTGTTATTGTGACAGAAGACAGAAGTCCATCATTAACATCTACCAGAAAAGTCCTGCTTGATAACCAAGGTAATGATGCTCATTTAATGATATTTTAGTGAACAAAAGGATTCTTATTTTCATAAACAAGATGATATACAGTATGAACTTTTGTACATACTGTAGATCATAATGTATATGACAAAATGTTAAGTAAGTGCATTTGTTAAACTATTGATATGTTTTGTATTTATTTAGTGTTGTTGTCTATTTAAAGGTGGCAGTTCCAGACATCTACACATCACTGATGTAGACCAGTGAGAAGTTTACAAGCAACAAGCAGGACTTTCTGTCTCAGACATATGTGCAATTAAACACATGGACAACAATGTACATGGATGGACTCAGACAAGAGGATGAAGATCCAGAATATGTATGTGGATACACACTCACACACACACACACACACACCACACACACACACACACACACACACACACCACACACACACACACACACACACAAACCTGACTCTCTCTCCATCTCCATCTCTTCCTCTCACACACCATACTACTACTGTAGTATGGTGTGTGAGAGGACACAGTTGGGCATACATTGTTTTGTCATTTTTTTGTAATACTCTGCACAGTAATTTGTAGTTATTGTTATATTGTAATTTCATTATTGCAATCTCTTCACCCTCTCTTTCTTTTTGAGCTGGAAGTTAAATGTATTATTGTTATGTAACAGCACGGCTGGAACATTAATTCAGCTCCTGGTGATGATGCCACTTAACTCTCCCATGGAATATGATACCACCTGTCTCTAAGGTGGCAACAAGGAGGGAGGACACACACACACACAGAGCATGAAAAAGTAGTTTTATTTTAACATAACTGAATTATCTTATTTATTAATGAATGCAGTGTGTAGGTAAGAGAGGAGTCAGTCATGTCCGCAGTGTGTGCATGCATGTAAGATATGGTGTGGTGTGTGTTGTCTGGTGTGACAAACCAAACAAAAGAACAATGGTGGGTCTGGAGCCTGCTGAGAGAGAATGCAGCTATGCAGAAGGCTGTCCTTTGTGCCCTCTGGAGAGCCCAACACACATGGGCAGGTATCATCACGGCCCTCCCACTCTACCCCCCTTAACCACTCCCTGTACCTGCAACAAAAAGTAGAGGTAAACAGGTAGGCAGAGTGGGAGGGGTCATCACAAATACCATAACAAAACGGGCAGCATCCTGCTGAACGATGGCTTGCTTGACTTCAGGCAGAACATCAAATATTGACATGAGGAGACAAAGGACACAAAGTGTCAGTTTCATTACACAGTATCATTTTCTTAGTGTTTATCTTTCACTCCAACACCTGAACCGTTCCCTCTGACATTAAACACACGTCTTTTCTAGAAGACAAATGTGGACACAACGGAGAAAAACACAAATGCAAACTCATCTCTCGGCAACGTGAGAATAATCAATCGCTTGTTTATAGAAGGTTATCTTTTGTGTCAAAACCTGCAAATACATGCTAATTCTGTAAAAGTGATGTAGTTTAACCCTTAAAAAAACTTGTTCTCCCTAAGGCCAAAAATGTCACCCTCCAAAAAACTGCTATAAAAATGTTATATATTAACATTTTTTTCCACTTTAAAAGAGAGAATCGTTTAAAACTACTTCAGGCTGAAATATACATATCAAATATTAATAATATTTTGGGGGATTTTAAACCCTTTAAAGGCCAGTATATTGACATAGATTAACCTGGCCAAAATGAGCCAGCCCCACGTGAGCCTGCAGTTCCCTCCTCGTCCACATCTCACCAGTCTGGGATTGAGCATCTCCCCTGCAGGTTTGTCGAGGCCACAATATGCTGCAGGATGTCGGGTCACTGATTTAGGGCTGCCGGCATAGTGTGTTAGGTCCAGCTGGTCTGTTTTCTGTTCTCTACCACCTCCTCATCTTCCTTCGTGTCAGCCTCAGAGGCATCGAGGAGGATGACAGAGCCTCCTCGCACTCACAGTGCAGGATCACTTCCAGAGCGTCCTGGTGCTGTATGTCCTCAATCTCCAAATGACTCCTGCACTAATTCTAACCATGGCTGCACCTCCATAAACACCCTGAGCCAGAACAAAAAAGCAAAATCCAGTTAAGTTTTGTTCTTGTTTTTTATGTTAAATGTTAACATTTAGATTCATATTTAAAATTTAGATTTAGATTTAATATTTAACATTTAGATTAAATTTATCATTCGATTCATAGTTATCACTTAGATGTAAATTTAAAAATTTTGATTTAGATTTAACATTTAGATTCATAGTTAACAGAATGGAAAACAAGAGTTTCTTGGTTGAACAAATGTTTCATGATAATTTTCAAATACCATTTTAATTCGTTCTAATAATGAAAAAGGGGTAGAAGCGTTATTAACATTAACATTATTAAGGAGTTTGGGGGTTGAATATGGCTATCAATAACAATTAATGATTATCAGGGGATAATCATTGATGAATAACACATCAGCTCGGGGGCAGCACCCTAAAGAAGTCTAATTCACCAGATCAGTTCTCATAAAAAGACACTAAACTGTAACTCTGATTATAATTAACTTAATAACTACAATCAAATGGCCATAACAGCTGTGATGGACGAAGGGTTTGGAGTCTTGACAGAGTCGAGGGTCGGCAACATTCACTCTTGTACAATATCAATACACACAGCATACCGATCCTTAGGTTGATTGGCTGGGCTGCAGAGAAGAAGTTATTTTATTTCAGTTATATTGATGATCACACTCTGAAGTTGTTTTATTTTGGAAAACCCTTTAATAGCATCTGCCTGTTCCTCTTGCTGTGCTTCACACAAACCTGTTTCAGTCGTTATAGCCAAAAAATAAGCCCTGAAGTTAAAATGAGTGGAAAACAAACGTCTTCAGAGAGCAACTGTGGCCCAATGATGAGACAGAAGAAGAGCCAACGACTGCGGAGAAAAAGGAAGCTACATGTTGGGAGATTAACAACTGTCCTCGAGCTGGCTGAACTGGAGCTGTGGGGAAGGTGAGTGGACAACTAATGGAGACTGCAAATGGTGGCCTTCAGAGGCTGAAAACATGGCTACTCAGCACCATAAGTCAAACCCGCCTCAACAGTGTTGCTGTGTGCCATGTACATAAAGATGATGTGAGAAAAAAACAAAGAAAAACATTGTTACCACAAGTAGTCCAAGATTCACATACTGCTGAACTAAGCACTTCCTAGACTACTTACATGCTTAGGGCTGCTCGATTATGGCAAAAATCATAATCACGATTATTTTGATTGATATTGTAATCACGATTATTAAAGACGATTATTCATTGATTTGAGAACAAGCAATTATTGAAATTTGAACTCTGGTATTTCTTTTAACACGATGAGTTTGACCTGATAAACAAGAAAAATGCAAATAAATAACAGAAAATATATCAATGAAATGAATTAAATAATATGTAAAAATAAAAAATAAACACTATCGCGGTGTGGCTCGACCAGAGGTCCGCTGTGGTGGCTAAATATAATGCTGTTAACACTTCTCTTGTAAACTTTTCCGCGACATTCGTCATAAAGGGCAGGCAGCGCAATTCTGCTGATATGGTGATGTGATGGTAACACATACCGCTTGTCCAATGTGTTAATCAGTTTATTGAACCCCGGGGTCGCTAACGGTGTTGATAGGGAACATGTCTTTAGCAGTCATGTATGTGATGCATCCGTTATTTCTTTATGCCTGTGGGAGCTGGATGGATATGAGGTGGCAGTGTAACGTGTGTCCTTAGTTGAGGACTGTGTGGCGGTGACAGGAGTCGAGGAGCTTTTCATTTTTGAGTTTTCACTACTTCACCTTCACTACTTGGTCATGTATTACTCTGTGTGTGGACTTTAAATGGTTAAATAAATTGGTCGTGTTCCCTTGAGGTGCAGACACGGTCACGTTACATATCTTGCACAATATCTTCGTTTGTTCCGAGTCAGACTCCTCGAAAATGAAGTGTTTCAACACCACTGAATTCGCTTTACCTTTCTTCCCGACCAAAGGCTGCATTTCTGCCATCTTCTATCTCTCTTCTTCTTCACGTTTTTTCAAAACACGCAGTGGCAATACGCACTGGCGTGGCTGAGAGCGAAACTTTTCAGGCGGGGCGGAGCGGAGTGCATAGGTGGAGATGGAAGGGTTCGCTGCATTTACCACCACACAAGACACGGCGTGCGGCAGAATGATCGTTTTATATTACGATTATCTTGTTTTCATGATCGAGGGAAGCCAAAATCGAAATCGAAATTGAAATTCATTAATCGCCCAGCCCTATTACATGCATAATATTACTGTGTACTGTCTCACCTGGAGAAGCCTGGAAACTCTGTGAGGATCATGATCTTTGATTTCTCCAGTGCGTTCAACACCATTCAGCCTGCACTTCTGGGGATAAGCTGGAGCTCACGGGGATGGACCAACCCCTCACATCCTGGATCCTGGATTACCTCAACCAGCCGACCACAGTATGTGAGGACTCTGGACTGTGTTGGACACAATAATATGCAGTACGGTGGCCCACAGGGAACAGTCCTGGCCCCTTTCCTGTTCTCCCTGTGCACCACAGACTTCTACCACTAATCAACCTCACAGACATCTACAGAAGTTCTCTGACAAGCTGTCGTCGGCCTCATCAGGGATTGGGAACGACAGAGCCTACCAGAGAGCTTATTCAGGACTTTGTGGACTGGTGCCAGCAGAACCACCTCCAGCTCAACGCCGGGAAGACCAAAGAGCTTTCTATGACTCTGTGGTGGCATCAGCTATTGTCTATGGAGCAGTTTGCTGGAGGCAGCAGCAACTCAGCAGCAGACAGGAGGTGATTTGATGAACCAATCAAGACAGCCAGCTCCAACCTGGATGCAAGTGCAGGAGGCGGGAGAGGAACCACCGCAGGTCCAACTGTGTGAAGGAGAGTTACCGCAGGTCCAAGTGTGAAGGAGAGGTACCACAGGTCCAGGTGTGTGAAGGAGAGGTACCCACAGGTCCAAGTGTGAAGGAGAGGTACCACAGGTCCAGGTGTGTGAAGGAGAGGTACCACAGGTCCAGGTGTGAAGGAGAGGTACCACAGGTCCAGGTGTGTGAAGGAGAGTCCACAGGTCCAAGTGTGAAGGAGAGGTACCACAGGTCCAGTGTATGAAGGAGAGGTACCACAGGTCTAAGTGGGTAAGGAGAGGTACCGCAGGTCTAAGTGTGAAGGAGAGGTACCACAGGTCCAGGTGTGTGAAGGAGAGGTACCGCAGGTCCAAGTGTGAAGGAGAGGTACCACAGGCCCAGGTGTGTGAAGGAGAGGTGTCACAGGTCCAAGTGTGTGAAGGAGAGGTACCACAGGTCCAGTGTGTGAAGGAGAGGTACCACAGGTCCAGGTGTGTGAAGGAGAGGACCACAGGTCCAGGTGTGTGAAGGAGAGGTAGCAGGTCCAGGTGTGTGAAGGAGAGGTGTCACAGGTCCAAGTGTGTGAAGGAGAGGTACCGCAGGTCCAGGTGTGTGAAGGAGAGGTACCGCAGGTCCAGGTGTGTGAAGGAGAGGTACCGCAGGTCCAGGTGTGTGAAGGAGAGGTACCGCAGGTCCAGGTGTGTGAAGGAGAGGTACCACAGGTCCAGGTGTGTGAAGGAGAGGTGTCACAGGTCTAAGTGTGTGAAGGAGAGGTACCACAGGTCCAGGTGTGTGAAGGAGAGGTACCACAGGTCCAGGTGTGTGAAGGAGAGTTGTCACAGGTCCAGGTGTGTGAAGGAGAGGTACCACAGGTCCAGGTGTGAAGGAGAGGTACCGCAGGTCCAGTGTGAAGGAGAGGTACCGCAGGTCCAAGTGTGAAGGAGAGGTACCACAGGTCCAGGTGTGTGAAGGAGAGGTACCGCAGGTCCAAGTGTGAAGGAGAGGTACCGCAGGTCCAGGTGTGTGAAGGAGAGGTCACAGGTCCAAGGTGTGTGAAGGAGAGGTACCGAAGGTCCAAGTGTGAAGGAGAGGTACCGAAGGTCCAAGTGTGAAGGAGAGGTACCGCAGGTCCAAGTGTGAAGGAGAGGTACCACAGGTCCAAGTGTGTGAAGGAGAGGTACCGCAGGTCCAGTGTGAAGGAGAGGTACCGCAGGTCCAAGTGTGAAGGAGAGGTACCGCAGGTCCAGCTGTGTGAAGGAGAGGTACCGCAGGTCCAAGTCTGAAGGA